>NW_024424564.1:18725997-18876352 GCF_017311325.1 Ursus maritimus
CCAGGAAAAAGCTAGTGGCTAGTTTTCTTTCTTTCTGTTTGTTTGTTTCTGCTTGCTCACTCTGTGCTGAGCCAGAAGGAACTGTGTTGAGTGCTCACACACTAGTCAAACCACCACCTTTGTTCTCTGTATCCACAGGGATCTAATGTAAATGAGGGCCTGTCAATGCTTCAAGACAGGTAATTAATGCTAATTTCTTGGATGGCACCCAAAAAAGTTAGAACTTTGGATGTGTAGTCCTTATCTTTTCCTCCCCAGAGAGAAGCTGGGAGCTGTTTGTTTGTTTGTTTGTTTGTTTGTTCCTCCCCACCCACTTGTTCTATGTTGAGCTTGAAATGTAGCTGTGGTGAGTGGATGTGTTCAGATTAAACTGCTGTCTTTGTTTTCTATAGTTCTAAGGTTCTAGCATATGTTGATTTTGTCAACACTGAGACAGGTTAGGTAGAAGCCGTCCCTTGGGGAGCACCAAAAATACTCGGAATGTTTTCTGTGTGGTCTAATTCTGTCTCTCTTCAGGGATAAGCTGGGATCTGGAGGTTTCTTCCTAATTATATGGCAATGTATCAAGGGTGGGGATCATGCCCATTTCAAGAAGATGTGTCCAATTATTCTATCAGTTTTGTAGCTGGCTTCATACTTTCCCAGGCTGTAAGACCCTTTCATCTCAACTAGTTTCTGAATTTCTCACAATAAGAATTGATCTCTCTATTGCTGTTGAAATAATTGTCCATTGGGGAAAGAAAGTCCAGGGCTTCCTATTCTGCCATCCTGCTGACATGACCTGAGTCTTACTTGTTTTTATGCCAGCATTTTGCAAAATATCAGGCGCTTAATGCTTATGGATTAAGGATAGAAAGCATACTATTGAAACTTTTGTGCTATTGATTTATTGAATCATATATTCATTTTTAAAAAGGAGTCTCTTGTTTACTAAGCACCTTTTTCCGTAATATGAAAGATTCCCCATAGGAGAGACATAGATAAAGTGGCCAACTTGACACACCTAATGCACAAAGTGCTCCATACTAGGTTCCTTGAGCAGGTCACATAAAGAGTGTCCTTCTTTTCTGCCTGGATCCTGGACAAAATGAGAGGTAAGTTATAAGGCCAGCAGATGGAGAATCAACATATGTCCTTTACTACTGATAAAGTTTAAGAAGGATGTAATGGAAAAAGTCAAAATTGCTTTGCTTATTGGATCCACAGAAAGAGACTGATTTACCAACTGGGAAGCTTTACACTGTGTCAACCACTCTTACAAAAGAACCTGTTACCCAAGAGAAATAAAAAGGAAATGTGGTATCTGTGAGCATTCCTAGAAGGCAGGAAACAAGAATGGTTTACCCCTATAGCACTCCAAATTAATGTACATGTCTAAATTATAATGAGTGTGATACATTAATACTGAAACCAAAATATCAAAAGATTATTTTAAAAAATAAGAATCAAAAGTTTTACTAGATTTTGTCTTAAAGATTTACTTTCACTCATTAGTGATGTCATTGATTTCTGCTCATAAATAATACATCATTACAGTTTTTATTTATTTCTTAATGATAACAAGGCTTTGGTTATAATTCTCCTACATTAATTTAGTGGAAGCTATCCAATGGCAATCTATTAGATTTTCCTAGTTAAATTAGCATGATGGACTTTTAATGGATCTTTTAATAAACATTATGATCAAGAAGATTGTGAAGTCAAAGTCACTCTCAGTGACATTTTTGACTTTGTGTAGTAACAGTCCTCAGTGATTGATTCTGGTCCTCTGAGTAATAACTCAAAATGCATTATTAATATATATCTCTACTGTTAGCAGTGACAAAGTGAACATGGACTAGGCCAAATTTAACAAGATTTTTTTTTTAAATACACTGTTTAATTAGTTAATCTAAAGTTTTCATTTCCTGTCATTGTGGTTCTCCAACTCTTGTGATCTTTCCCAATGAAATATAAACAGAAGAGATGAGATTTTATTTGGAATTGAAACAGAAATAGATGTACCATCTATTTGCATTTATGTACTTTATGTCTTAGGGTCTCGTGTTCAGGTGACTCACAAAGGCAAATCTCGAGTTTAACTTAACCGAAGTGTAAAACCACATTTTCTCTGCAATCTGAATTCTTAAGATTTTCATGTTCAGTGGAGTGGCTATTTCTCTTTGCTCTGTGAAAACACACATCTAGACTCCTTGAATTTGTGAAAGCAGGAGAACCTCAATAACTGAACCTGGTTTCTGTCTTAAGAGAAGGCTACTAAGCTGCATGCTGAGATTCTCCTAGGACATATTTGAAAGAAATTTCTGCAGGTGGTTGAGAGTTGTCCTTTATGCAGCTGCAGTAATGGAATGAAAATTGCTTACTCTGGGAATAGTGACTGTATCATCCTTAAATTATCTGTGCACTACTTAAGTAGTTTACATTGCTGTAGGGATAGGAAGGCTCAGTTATGTTGCCATCCTGCCATCAACACTGCCTATAAACACTGAGTATTCAACACAAGCAAAGCAAATCATACTATATTTTTTATTTTAAACTTTTATTGCATTTTTATTGCTATGTAATATACTGTGACTAAGAAAAGATGGAATATACATATAAAGACAAAGAGGAATTTCGGAAAACTTTTCCGTAATCATTTAAATATATACACTGTTAATATTTTAGTTAATAACCATTCAGTATATTTATATGAGAAGTATATGTGTTTTTCTTTATTTTCCCTCACTCATGTAATACTAATGTATCAAGAATACTCTGGGGTACCTGGCTGACTCAGTCAGTAGAGCATACCACTCTTGATCTCGGGGTTGTGAGTTCAAGCTCCATGTTGGGTCTACAACTTATTTAAAAAATAAAAAGAGTATTCTATATGCATTACTGCTGTATTTTCTAATTAAATACAAATATTACAGAGAATTAGAAAAAAGTGGAAGACAAATATAATAAATTGGATTGCTATAAATCCTTGTTCTCACAACTACTGAAAATATATTAAGATATAGCTATATATTTCATTTTCCCAATTTGTATTCTCAATAATTGATATATTTAAATAATATATTAGAACATATTCCATGTCGATAAATGTAGAGAGGCATCAGTAGCATAGTGATCAAAAGCATTGTCTCTAGAGTCAGATTGCCTGGTTTTCTGATGTAGGGCTACCACTTACTTGTGAAACACAGAACAAATTGCGTAACTCTATCGTACCTCATCTCTGTATTGGGAAATGAAAGCACTACCTCTCTCATACAGGTATTGTAAAGCAATTAGTACATAGTATTTTATAAAACATATAAAATCTTATAATTGTACTTTTATTACTGAAGTTTGTCAAGTATACCAGAGACTATTTAACCGATTCTCTTTTGATGCATTTTCATAGCATTTTCAATTTTTCACTGTTATAAAGAATGTATAGTCCTTATACATTCATCCTGATACATTTGTCAGATTATTTTCTTATAATGCATTGCACAAAATGGGAAGTCAGAAATTATCCATTTGAAAGAATTTCAAGAAATACAGAAATGTTTAAAAATTATTATTGGAGTATAGTTGTTATGCAACATTATATTAGTTTCAGGTGTACAACATAGTGATTGGACAGTTCTACACATGACACAGTGCTCACCACAGTAAGGGTAGTTGCCATCTGTCACCATACAGTGTTATTACAATATTATTGATTATCCTCTATGGTGTACTTTTTATCTCTGTGACATATTGTCTTATGACTGAGGTTTGAGCCTCTTCACCTCTTTTGCCCATCTCTCTATGCCCTTACCCTCTTGCAAACCACCAGTTTGTTCTCTGTATTTATCACTTCTAAACTCTGACACATAAAGGAAAGGTATTTATGTGAAATGTACAGTGAAGAAATAAAATAAAATCTTATTTATGTGTTTAACAACAGCAGGTTTTCTAATGTACAAAAAAGGACTTTTTAGAGAACATGCAAGATCTTTCAGTGGAAAATGATTTCATAATTATTTTTAATCAGAAAACTCCCCCAAATCCATTGGAATGAAAGCAAAAGGGGTAAACTCCTGAAGTTTCTGTGTCTGACAGCAATGAAATCTCTTCACTACAAGCATTAACAGGCATTTTGAAGGACTATAGAAAAGCACAGTATTGGCACACATTAAAAATGAAAAGGGAAATTGACATATGCATGCTAGTTGCTCCATCTTTTCCTGAATCTCACTAAATACAAAATACCCCATCTCTAAAAGCTGGAACTTGTCAAGCCAAAGGGTCTGCAATTGTTTAAGTTAAAAATAACTTTTAAATAGCCCAGAAATGGATGTTCTAAATTCTGACTTGTGTATAAGAACTATTTAGCTATAGTCAAAGCTTCCACATGTGATGCACTACAATTTTGAAAGCAGATAGAAAGTTTAAGGGACTCAGTGTGATTAAGTGATTATAAGAGGAGGGTAAGGAAGAGGGTAATAATGTTAGAAAAGAAGAAGAACTTGTGGTTCTTCCTCAGACTTAATTTGACTAATATTGTGGAGACTGAAGGAATATATTGCTGTTTCATTGATCAGGGTCATTCGTACTATGATGTCCTGAAAATGTGTCAGATAACTAGGGGATCAGAGTAATTAGATTCAGTATAAAAATGTTTCAGTAAATTTCTTATATAGATGTGAAAGTGGATGTAGCTCCCTTAAAGAAAAACTTCAGTTCAGCAGCCCATCTACATTGAATTATGATATGTATTCCAACTGTCTCATAACTATTCCCTTGATCTCTTGTAACCATACTAAACAGGGCCATCAAAAGTGATATTCTTGACACTTAAAACATAATGTCATTCTCTTGTCCTATTCTCTCCTTCTGGGCACATGGTATCATCTTTTATTTCTTGCTAAGTTTTTTATTGTGGTAAAATATCTATAACATATAACATAAAATTCACCATCCTAACCATTTTAAAATGTACAATTCCGTGGCATTTAGTACCTTCACAATGCTGTTCAATAATCCCCACTATATAGTTCCAGAATGATTTCATCATGCCAGAAAGAAACACTATACCTTCTAAGCAGTAACTCTCCATTCATCTGTCTCCTCAGCCCTGGTAATAATTAATGTGATTTGTGTATCTATGGATTTAACTATTCTGTTTATTTCATATAAACGGAATCATATAATATGTGGCCTTTTGTGTCTGGCTTCTTTCACTTAGCATAATGTTTTCAAGGTTTATCCATGTTGTAGCATGTATCGGTACTGCAGTACTTTTTATGGATAACTAGTATTCCATAGTCTGTGTATACCACATCTTGTTTATCCATTTATCAGTTGATTGATAGATACTTAGGTTGTATCCACACTTTGGCCATTGGGAATAGTGCTGCTATGAATATTTGTGTACAAGTTTTTGTTTGAATATCTGAGTTCAACTATTCTGAGTATATATTTAGGAGTAGAAATGCTGAATCATATGATGACTCTATGTTTTACTTATTGAGAAACTGCCGAACTGTTTTCCATAGCAGCTGAACCATTTGACATCCCCACCAGCAGTGTATGAAGGTTAACATTCCTATACATCCTTACCAACACTTATTTTGATTTTTTTATTATTATTATAGCTATCCTATTGGGTGCAAAGTGATGTATCATTTGTATTTAATCTTCCTAGTAACAAATGATATAGAGCACTTTGCATGTGCTTTTGGCAATTTTTATAACTTCTTTGGAAAAGTGTTCATTGAATTCTCTTGCCCATATTTTAATAGGGTTGTTTGTCTTTTTGTTGGTAGGTTGTACGTTTTCTTTATGTATTTATGTATTTTTAGTATTAAACACCCTGATCATATACGATTTGCAAATATTTTCTACCAGTTTGTGAGTTGTCTTTGGCTCTCTGGAATCCTTTGTACAAAAGCTTTAAATTTTGATTAAAGTTTCATTTATCTGTTATCTTGTGTTGGTCATATTCTTTGTGTCATATCTAAGAAATCATTGTCAAATCGAAGGTCATGGTTTACCTGTTTTATTCTGATAGTTTTAGCTCTTAACTTTAGACTTTTGATTCATTTTGAGTTAATTTTTAAATACAGTGTGTGGTAAGGATACAAATCCATTCTTTTGTATATTGCTATGCAGTTGTCTCGGTAGCATTTACCGAAAACACTGTTCTGCCCCCCAATAAATGGTCTTGGCACCCTTGTCAAAAATCAGTTGGCCATAGATGCTTGATTTCTGTGTGCTCAAGTCTATTTCATTGGTTTGTATGCTTATCCTTATATCAGTGCCACACTAGTTTGATTACTGTAGCTTTGTCATTAGCTTTATAATCAGGAAATGTGAGTCTCCCAATTTCGTTTTCCTTTTTTGATATTGTTTTGGCCACTCAGAGGATCTTGAAATCCCATATTAATTTTAGGATCAGATTTTCATTTCTGCAAAATGGTCATTGGACTTTGATAGAGATTTCATTGATTCGGTAGATTGCTTTGAGGAATACTGCCATTTTAACAAAAAAATTAAGTCTTCCAGTCCATGAACATGAGACATCTTTCCATTTATTTAAGTGTTTTAAGATTTATTTCATCAGCGTTTTGTGGGTTTTGGTGTACAAGTTTTATACTTTCTTTTCTAAAATTATATCTAAGAATTTTATTCTTTTTAATGCAAATTAATAAACGGAATTCTTTTCTAAATTTTCTTTTTTTGGATTGTTTATTGATAATGTATAGAAATGTAAATATTTGTTGGTGTTGTATTCTGCAACTTTTTTCCAATTTGTTTATTAATAGTTGCTTTTGTGGATTTTTTAAGACTTTACATATATAAGATACTATCATCTGAGAATAAAGGTGATTTTACTTCTTCTATTCCAATTTAGATGCCTTTTATGTATTTTTCTTGCCTAAATGTGTAGGCTATAAATTCCAATACAATGTTGGAGTGCAAAAGTGTCTTTTTCCTGATGGTAAAGGAAATCTTCAGTTTTTCACCTTTGATAATTATGTTAGATGTGGGTTACTTATAAATAACCTCTATCTTGTTGAGAAAGTTTCTTTCTATTCCTAGTTTGTTGAATCTTATCATCATGGAATGGCATTGGATTTTGTGAAATATTTTTTCTGAATCAATTGAGATGATCATATTTTTTGTTCTTATTTTTGTTTTTTGCCTTTCTTTATTAATGGGGCATGTTATATTGATTTTTGTATGTTTAACTACTCTTGCATTCCTGGAATAAATCCCACTTGGTCATGGTATATAATTCTCTAAGTAGGCTACCAGATTGAGTTTGTTAGTATATTGTCCAGGATTTTTGCTTTTTTTTTTTCCCAGAAAAGATTTTGGTCAGTAGTTTTCTTGTGATGTCTGGCTTTTTATGAGACTAACCTAGAATATGTGAAGAAAGTGTATCCTTCTCTTATAACTTTTGAAAGAGTTAAAGAAGGATTTGAGTTAATTCGTCTGTAAAAGTTTGGTAGAATTAACCGTTAAGGTAATCTGCTCTTGCACTTTTCTTTGTTGGGAGGTTTTATAGGGGCATTTCATGAGGTTTTAATTTGCAGTTTTTTTTTTTTAAGATTTTATTTATTTATTTGACAGAGAGAGAGAGACAGCCAGCGAGAGAGGGAACACAAGCAAAGGGAGGGGGAGAGGGAGAAGCGGGCTCCCAGTGGAAGAGCCTGATGTGGGGTTCCATCCCAGAACACCGGGACCACGCCCTGAGCCAAAGGCAGACGCTTAATGACTGAGCCACCTAGGCGCCCCTAATTTGCAGTTTTCTTATCACTAATGATTTGAGCACTTTTTGTGTACTTAGGAGACATTTTTTCTTATGTGAAGTATCTGTTGAACTCTGTCCACATTTTTAAATTGTTAGCTATCTATTTATTGTTGGGTTATAGGAATTGTTAATATATCCTAGACACAGGTCAGGTATATATTTGTGAATATTTTTTCACAATATGTGGCTTGCCTATTCAATTTATTGTTTCTTTAAAAGAAGTTTTTAATATTGATGAAGTTTAATTTGTCAGTATTTTCCTTTAACAATTATTAGTTTGTTCTAAGATGCTAGAAACTCTGTTGTTCTGGATTTAAGCCCTTTGTCAAATATCGAATTATAAATGACATCTCTTAATTTGTGTTCTGCCTTTTCACTCTTTTAATGATGTCTTTTCATGATCAGAAGTTCTTAATTTAATGAGTCGACTTTGTCAGTCCTTCCATTACTGATTAGCATTTTCTGCACTCCATTTAAGCATTCTTTATCTCAGGACACCTGTGTGGCTCAGTTGGTTAAGTGTTTGCCTTAGGCTCAGGTCCTGATCCCAGAGTCCTGGAATCGAGTTCTGCCTCAGGCTCCTTGCTCAGCAGACTCCATCTGCCTGCCACTCCCCCTGCTTGTGCTGTTCTATTTGTCTCTCTCTCTCTCTCTCTGACAAATAAGAAATAAGATCTTTTATATAAAAAAGAATTCTTTATCTCAAGCTCATGAAGATATTCTCCTATACTTTATTCCAGGAGTTTTACTGTTTTTCCTTTCACATTTAGGTCTATGCTCTATTTCCATTTACCCAATTAGGTAAGTATCTAATTGGTTTAACATCATTTGTTGAAAATAAATCCTTTCCCCACTGAATTAATGATGTGTCTTTGTTACAAATTAGGTGATTTTCTCTCTCTGTATATATACATATGAGAGTTTCTGGACTCTACTTTCAGTTCTATTAGACTATCTGTTCTTGTATCAATAAAATAAATATGAATATGAAACTCACTATACAGTTTCATTTATATTATAAATATTTTATTATATAATATATACTATATACATTATAAACTTTATAATAAGTTTCATACTGAGTAGTGTAGGACTTTCAACTCTGTTGAACTTCTTTGATAATTTCATAGACAATATGAATCCTTTAGAGTTGCATATAAATTTTTAATTAGCTTGCCAATTTACATTAAAATTGGTATTGAACTGGATCTGTAAATCAATATGGGACAAATTGATATCTTAACATTTACTCCTCCAATACAAGAATATGTCACATTTTTTCCATTTATCTAGGTTTCGTTAAATTTTTCAGCAATGTATAATATTTAATGTAGAGATTACACCTGTATTTTGTTAGATTTATTTTTAGGTATTTAATATCTCTTGATGCTATCATAAATGGTATCATATCAAATGTCACTTCTTTTTTTTAAAGATTTTTTAAATTTGAGACAGCACAGCAATGGTGGGGGAGGGACAGAGGGAGAGGGAGAAGCAGACTCCCCACTGAGCAGGGAACCTGATGCATGGGCTTGATCTCAGGACCCTGAGATCATGACCTGAGCATAAGGCAGATGCTTAACTGACTGGGCCCCCCAGGGGTCCCTTAAATGTCACTTCTAACTATTCGTTTCTTATATATAGAAATTTATATTTGCATATTGGCCATTTATCTAGAAAACTTAATAAATTCATTTATTCTAAGACTGTTGACATATAGAAACATAATTTGCAAATCACGTATTCTTTATTTCATATGTATCTCTCACATAGTCTTGTGTCAATGTGTCAAGGTGTAAACTGTTTTCCAGAAGCTTCTATGTACGATGCCAAAATAGGGTTGGTTCAGAGGTACTTGTGTGACATATGGAAGACAGAACTAAAGCTGTAGGTGTTATTCACTGAAAGTTCATATGCTTAGATGTGGTATCAGACAGAATCAGACAGATGTGTAACAGAAATATCCTCAGTTTCTAGTTTGTCCTTGTATCTCTCTATCCTATGTCTAGGTTTTTTCCCCCCAATAATACTCACAGACCCATAGCCAGACTGTTGGCTACAGACCTACAGAAATAAGTAAACAGGCAACAACTTCCCATAAGCTCATGTGTTAAATCCCTGTTAAACCTTAAGCTTATAATTATAAAGGATAAACAACTTAAACCTCTAACAACTTTGCAACGAGCAAACAAACAAAAAATAGTGTAAGGTATTCAGAAGAAATATTTTTAATGAAGAAAGGATATGAAATAAATTTCTACCTTATGATGGGTTCCCTGAAAGAGGCTTCAGGTAGTATATAAAGAAATAGTTCTTTAAGACAATTATTTAAGGAAAAAACACTGTAATGGAACCACAAACAGTTTATTCTATATTTAAAAATTAAATGTTAACTTCTGGGGATATTAGCAATATAGATTGCTTAATCATTTTTTATTTTAGCACTGTTCAATATGTGGTTTGGAAACAGATAAAATACCACAAATATTTAAAGTATAATATAAAAAAATTCTGCATGTTAAGTTTGAGATTAAGCACATGTATTCTAATTGAGATTAAACAAAAAATCCGGTTCATTTTTTTAATGTTTCAAAAACTCATCATTTGAAATTAAAATATAAACATATGGATTGTTGAGAAACCCATACTTAAGCAGAAAAATCAAGGCATTTTGAAAGAATAAAACAATTATAAGCAATAGTCATTGAATAGATGGTATGAAGTTCTTAATTCTTTTAGCATGAATGTTTGCATTAGACATGCCAAAACGTTCAACCTTAGTTTGATAAAAGACCTAAGAAAGCTGCATCTCATAGACACAACATTTAAGAAATCAAATCACAGAAATCTCAGTTGTATATACTTCAGTTTTTACTACAGTCACTCTCTTACCAACAAATATCTGATCTATAGCCTTAGGAATAGGCAGCACAGCAAAGTTAATTTCCTGGATTACTGTTATTTTCTGGCCTATTGCTACCTGGTTAATTTCTTTCTTTCTTTCTTTCTTTCTTTCTTTCTTTCTTTCTTTCTTTCTTTCCTTTTTTTTTTTTTAAGATTTTATTTATTTATTTGACAGAGACAGCCAGCGAGAGAGGGAACACAAGCAGGGGGTGTGGGAGAGGAAGAAGCAGGCTCCTAGTGGAGGAGCCTGATGGGGCTCAATCCCAGAACGCTGGGATCACACCCTGAGCTGAAGGCAGACGCTTAACGACTGCACCACCCAGGCACCCCTGCTACCTGGTTTCTGAACTTCTCATTGACCTCCTCCAAATCAGTTCCTCGGTCTTCTGATCTGTTAGACAAGCACAGAATCTGTTCTCCATCTGCTCAACACCACAAATGTTAAATTCTTACTTAAACCTGATACCACCAGAGATCTTTCATCTCTTGGGAAAACCTTTACTCATCACTGAATTAAAATAGCTACCTTTGCCTGATTGCTCCAAATTTTGTTCCTGCTTACTGGCAAACCCTGAACCTAGTCCTAGGTATACTCCATTCTAGATTTGCCTGGCATCAGTGCATGCACTCATACTACCAGTGCAGAGGATACAGAGAGAGAATGGGTAAAAAAATGGTTTAGCATCAGTAGAACCAGGTTACAGTCCCTGTTACCCTTAATTGCTCTGTAATTAGCAGACCTTTTAAACAATCTGACCCTCAGTTTAATCCTTTGTTAAGTGGAAACAATAGAATGACATCAGAGGGCTATGAAATTAAGACGATATGGGTAAAAAAGACTACATAAACACGAAGTATTGCCATTATAAAATATGCTGATTTTGAAAATATTTTCATAATATTCTGAGATAGGACTGATTTTTTTTTTCCTTTAGTAATATGAAAAGTGGTGATTAGGAACATTCAATATAGGATTATTACTACTAAAATTTGAGGTATAATAGATTATATGGGATTTTGTGAATTCCCTAGAGGAATATTTGGGCAGTATTTACATTTAAAATATGTGCGTGTGTACGTACATACCTATTGAAAAATATATATATATATAAAATTCTAAACAAGTGCTTCATAAATTATTTATTGATTGATTATAAGTAAATGTATCTCTTCATGGTATTCTTTTCTTTTATAATAATTTTTTTTTATTATGTTATGTTAGTCACCATACAGTACATCCCTGGTTTTTGATGTAAAGTTTGAAGATTCATTAGTTGCATATAACACCCAGTGCACCATGCAATACGTGCCCTCCTTACTACCCATCACCAGCCTATCCCCCACCCCTCTCCCCTCTAAAGCCCTCAGTTTGTTTCTCAGAGTCCATAGTCTCTCATGCTTCACTCCCCCTTCTGTTTACCCCCCTTTCTTTATCCCTTCTCCTACTGATCTTCCTAGTTCTTATGTTCCATAGATGAGAGAAACCATATAATTGTCTTTCTCTGCTTGACTTATTTCACTTAGCATTATCTCCTCCAGTGCCGTCCATGTTGCAGCAAATGTTGAGAAATCGTTCTTTTTGATAGCTGAGTAATATTCCATTGTATATATGGACCACAACTTCTTAATCCAGAACGGCATCTCAGCTCCTTCCACGATTTAGCTATTGTGGACAATGCTGCTATGAACATTGGGGTACATATGGCCTTTCTCTTCACTACATCTGTATCTTTGGGGTAGATATCCAGTAGTGCAATGGCTGGATGGTATTCTTTATACAAAATTAAGATCTAAGGAACTTTTTAAGCAGGGTTAAAGTTGTTGAGATTCTTGCTTATTTCCTTATTAAAAATTTTATGCTAGAGTAATAGTACAAATGACAAGATTTTTTCTTTCTTATTCCTCTTTATGAATCCAGTCACAAATAACTATTTCCATGTCTTCAAGTCAGTGATTTAATCTCTCTGGACAAATTTTTTTTCACATAAGTTGGATGAAGCAGTTGAACTATGATTTTCTATTGTCCATTAAATAGAAATCCTCCAATTTCAAAGGGAATTAATATAAAATTTAATGTTGCTCTCGCCCTTTCAGCAAACTTGTTTTCACCACAATATATTCCTTATGTAATAGAGTATTTGAAAAATATATCATTTGTTTTCTTTCTAAGACCTTTAGCTAACATTAGCTCAAACTACTTTTATTTTGCCCTTGAGATAGATTCACCTAAATAATATTTTCCTTGCTAACCTCAATAGCCTGACACAGTATATTACTTTTTGAGTCACTGTCCTCCTTTTCATTTCCAATATTTTCTTAGTCATAACTTTAAGAAAAGACTTTTGTAAAGCCCCATTGAATACTGCTAGCTCTTTATTTTCTTTTCCTTGGAAATTGTAAAGTATTCTAGCTCAATTATGGGGCTCTTACTCTCTGCCCCAGAGACTTGACTCCCATCTGTATTCATTTTTCCCCCATCGCTCAATTCTGGATTCTCTTTATTTAACATCGTGGGTGCCCAGTTTAAAAATCCATGTGATTAATTTCTCTTTATCTAATTCTGATACAAAGAGCCCTGATGTTTTTCCTTACCAATTATCTATAAAATTATTAGCAGTACTGCCAGGCCAAATGATCTTGAGAAAAGGGAGAGGAAGGGAAACCAGAATGGATAGCTCCTCTGCCTTTAAGCATTATTAAAAAAAGCGATAGGGGCGCCTGGATGGCTCAGTTGTTAAGCGTCTGCCTTCAGCTCAGGGCATGATCCCGGAGTCCTGGAGTCCTGGGAGCCAGCCCCACGTGGGGCTCCTCCGTTGGGAAGTCTGCTTCTTCCTCTCCCACTCCCCCTGCTGTGTTCCCTCTCTCGCTGGCTATCTTTCTCTGTGTCAAATGAATAAATAAAATCTTTAAAAAAAAAAAAAAGTGATGGCTCCAGTTGTTTGCTAGAAAACAAAACAGTGTTCATGAGCTTTTTAGCACTAGAATTAATTTTTTCTTAATTTTAAAAAGTAATATAAACTAAATTTTATTGAAAAAAGGTACTTAAGTGCACATTCTCTAAAAATAAAATTTTTCACTTCCTGAAAAATTACAGTCTAAGACTAACATATGCTGGATAGATAATTATTGACGTTTTATGTATAAACGTGTTCTTATAACATAGATTTAATTTTCCTCTAACTTCAGTGTTCATAGGTGGAGAGTGTACACCCCACTATTGGCTTCAATAGACTGGACAATGGTAGGAAATCAAATCTAGACATTAGAAATCTGAAAAAATAGCAGTAGTAGCAGTGACAATAATGATAAAATAATAATAATGGTTAATATCTTTAAGTCCTTGATATGTGCTTGGAACTAGCACTTTATGTGCACTGCTTTCTATCCTCACAAGAATACTTAAGGATATAAGTTGTATCTTTATGTGTATATTATAGATGAGAAAATTGACACTTGTAGTGGGTTTTGTACATTTTCAAGATCATACAGACAATTAGTGGTGAAGATGGAATTCTATCCAAATTCTTGCCCCAGAAAACAAACATTTAATCAATTCTCTGTCCTGGAAAGAAAGAAGGAAAAAGAAAAAAAAAATATGTCTTGAAAGGCAATGGCAGAAAGTATATAAATATAAAATTTAAAAAATAGCTATAAATCTATAGAAACAATAGGCAAAATTTAGAAAAGTTGATTATTTTTTTCCCACAATCAAAATGATACTTATGAATGGATTTTACCAGAGAACTAATGTGGTTATTAAAGTATAATGTTTAGTGATATGTGAAAATCTTGATTAAATGGAACTCTATAGTACCACTGACCTATAAGGATATACAAGCCTTTACAGCAGTGTGGAGAATTTTCTTGGTACCGCTCTTATGTATCATTTCTGTGGTCTACAGAAAGCCTTAGCTAGGTTTACACTTAATGAATTTCTAGTTTCTGAAGTTTCTAATTCCCCCGCTTGCCATAAGACACACTTTTCTTCTCAGTGCCCCAATCCAATTTAGTTTCTATTCTGATTCAGTAGCCTAAAATAGATGGCAAAGGGAACATTAAAGTTGTAAATAAATGAATCCATTGAAAAATGAATAAAGAAAAATGATGAAATGAGATCTTAGAGCAAAAAATGTGAAGAAAAAATAAACAATAGTATTTTTTTAAAGCAAAGAACAGAGAAGCAAAACATTAAGCAAAACAGATGAAAACGCTTTTAAAATAGTAGTATTTTAAAAATTCCATACAATGAAGGGATAAATTAAATGTCAGTAGCATGGAGTCTAGATTAAAGAGTATCTGAGAAATGAAATGAGAAAAGAGAGTAAAGGACAAATGACCTGATCTTTCCGTTAGTGGGGATAAGCCTATAAAGGGCAAAGAGGTGTTGTCAACTGACATGTCAACCTAGTAGCACAGGTAGATGGAGGTCTTCAGCCTACTCCCCAAGCTTGGGGAGAACATAAGAATAGGAGAGAGAATGAAAATCTTAGTCTTGCAAAAACTAGAGTATATCTACATCCAGTATGTAAGCAGAGTCTTCTTAATACTCATGAACAGAAATGGTATTAACTGTAGATTTAACCTCAGGATACAAGTAAAACCCGTTTCTTTTTAGCCAGTAGTCAGTCTCCTTTGAGGAACTTTGGGATACAAACATCTAATGCCATTTAAGTTGTCTAGGATTCTTACCACTGAGAGAGAACGTTTGTTGGATATGCTATGAGGCAGGGTAGTAGACAGGAAGAGGAATTGGCTAAAATATTGATAGGATCAGAGCCTGGAAGAGAGATAACTAAACTGGATTCATATTCTACTTCTAATTTCTTCTGAAATTAGTGTACTTGCTTCTACATGCAGCCGTTGGATGCAGCTAATAGAATCATGCAGTTTTTAATAAGTAGGATCTAGACATTGTGCTGGGAGTATTTTTAGAATAAAGATTTCTTTTGAGTGGATATTATAATGATCCTCTCATACAAAGACATTTATTGGAAAACATATATTAAAGAGATAATTTATTATTCTTGTCCTCCTCCTCCTCCTCTCCTCCTTTTTTCCCCATCAAATACTTAAGATTGATTTTAAATTAACATCTATTACCTCAATTCTCCAACTACAAAACTATTCTAAAGCAAGATTCGAGAAATGTTTTAGAAAATGGAAAATAAATATTTAAATAAAATTACAGTTTTGCAGGATACACAAGTATTTGTCATTAAAAGGATTAGTTTATATCAAGGTTGTTTCCTCTTACCCTATACTTAGAATAAGGATCTTAATCTTAAACATTACATAAATAGGAGAGATTTAATTAAAACTTCAAGAAATGTGTTACTGTTAATTGAATTCTTGCTACAGTTACCTTTGCAAAGCAATGTTAATGAAACTCCAGTTCAAAGTGGATGGGTTTGGGGAATTGAGATAGCTATTTATTTCCTTACCTGAGATGCCATGATAATCTTGTCAGTAATATAGAGAACCCAATTAGGAGAGTTCTCATTTATAGCTATTGATCAAGTTTACACAAACTGCTAGGATTTCTAAACAAAACAAATCAGAGGTTCAAAGGCCATAAAGCAAGGTCAGTGAGTGAGAAAGGGAAATACTTCTCTGCATTTTGAAAGCCTTTCACCTGTGGAGCCGAGAATGGACTTGTTCCTACCTGAAGCTAGGTTCCGCTCCGCCCCTCACCGAGCTCGCTGTTCCTTCCCCCACCCGCTGAACCTCCCAGTTTGGTATCTCTCCGTGTGGTATTACCAAGCTATAAATTGCCCTAGAGCTTAGAGACAATCAGGTCAGCGCCGCTCTCACAAGGGAAAAGCTTCTTACTTCCGAGCAGAATCGTTCAGGGGGAAGAGGAAGGAGGGAGGGAACCCATGCTTTAGTCATCACTGTGCTGGCAAAGGGTGGAGAGAGATGGGGGAGGGGACTGCCAGAAACTGCCTCCCCAACAGGGTCGCACTTTGCCCAAGTCTACAAACTTCGTGGTAGCTGCAGTGGAAACTCCCAGTGCACTCTCCGCCTGGCAGCCGCAGCTGCTGGGTGGAGTCGCGCTCCCCGGCCCCACCTATGGGACGGATCTTCCCCAGCATCGCTGGTCCACAGCACCCTTCGCGAAAAGTCTCCGGGCATCCATATAGCAAGACTCAGATTATTCTCCCTACCACTTCCACCCAGAAACCCCGACAGAATGCAATGATTAGCCTCAGATAGCCCAGATGACCCCCTCCCCGTGTCTCAGTTTGAGGACACTCGTGCAGAATCCTTTCATATCCCCGCCCTGCTCTGCTTTCACAACTCCGCTGGGTCAAATGGCCAAAGACAAACTTCTGCCTCTCCTTCCCCGCTCCCACCTTTTTAAAAACCCACAGCCTGTGAACCCACACACATCGGAACTCCTAGGGTGCTGTTGCAGTCTGGGCATGCTCAGTGTCAGAGCAGGTTTTGATTGAAAGTTAAAAAAAAAAAAAAAGAAAGAAAGAAAGAAAGGGGGAAAAGCTTTGTATTATGTGGTCTCCTTCTCTTGTGCATATGGCTTGCTGAACAGGTTGCAGGGCATCCCTGCGCTTACCCAAAGGGTTTATCAGATGCCCTTGATTCCGTCTCCTTGGGATCTATCCCTCTCTTAGTTCACCCCCTCCCCCAGCCCTCCCGAATCTCCCTCTTCTGGTCCCTGTCCGCTGTGGGGATGGAGAGACACTAACAGAACTGGGATGGGCGATGTTGGCTGAGCGGATCCACCTATTATTAGTGCGCCCGGATTGGCTCCTTGGAGCAGCGTACCCAAGGTGGAACCAATCAGGCGGTCGGGACTGGGAGATGATGGGCGGCCGCCTCCTCACTGGAGGGATTCCTGGAGAAGCTGCAGTGTGGGGATGCTCTAGACCGAGTACTGCCCTCAGTGTCTTTCCACCTCCTCCTCCTGCAGCGGGCGGCAGCAGCAGCAGCACTTAGCAGCGGCAACTTGAGGCTGCACCTCGGGCCAGCCCCCCAGGGTGGTGCTCAACTGAGAGGGGGGCTCAGCGCCCCAAGGGGTGTGTGTAGGGTGGGGGTGGCCAGCTGGGACCAGCTGGTGGCCCTGAAAAACCTCCCACACACCCACACCCACACACCCCTTTTGTGTTGCAGGCTGCCCCTCCAAGAGCAGAGGCAGCAAGAGGACGTGTGTGTCTTGCACAGGTCCACGCGGGGAGAGCAGTGGGGACGGAGACCGGCACCACCTTCTGGTCCTCTCTCCAGGTAAGACAGCGAGACTGGCAGCGTGGCCACCTCGGAGGTGCCCATTTGCTTGAATCCGTCCGCAAGATTTTACTCTCGTTACACTTGGGTTTGGTGGTGGGAGGCTGCGACCTGGGGAGGGAGCCCCGGGTGGCCTATTGTGAGAAATGAAATGAGCCACATGTACATCTCTTGGAAAAGCACTTTGCACAGCGCCCGTGATTTAGAGCCTGGAGTTGCTGCTGGGCATCCCCCATCTTCTTGCTCCCTCTTTCCTTCTCATTCTTTCTTCTCCGACCCCCACCCCCAATCTCAATCTCTCACCTCCCCCGCCCCTCGCTCAGTCTCTCTCGCGTCTTCACCCTCCTCCCACCCTAAGAAGGCACAGGGTTTCTTTCTCATCCTGGAGAGGATTGCCTTTTCTCAGAGGAAAGAGGGGGGTGGTGAAGAAAAGAGAAAGATTTCTTTCTGATCCCCCCCCCCAGGAGGGGGGAGGGGGACCGAGGATAGAATACAACCTCTGTGAAAATTAGAGTACAAAAAGCAATTAAACTGAATAAAGGGAGTAGTAGCAAGCCATCCAGCCCGGGCTGTCAGAGAGGGGAAACATCAAGTTTGACTTGATCTCCTCCTTGCAAGAGAGTGGGCCTCTTACTTGATTCCTTCAAATGAAACGAAAATAAACCACTGATCTAACCCACTTTCAACTGCTTAATTGCTGTTGCTTTTAAGTGCTAACCATCTGACTTTTCCTGTTTCCGTCTGTCCTGTGGGGCTGACTTTTTGGTATTGCCCATCAGTGATAATGTCTGAACTTTCAGGGGTTTCTCATGTAAAGAAAAAAAAATTAAAAACAGATGATTACTTTCCTGAGGTTCTCTGGTATGGCCTTTATGGGGGGGGGGATGTAAAGTTTCAAAATATTTGTAAGTGACACCAGTGTTATCAAGAGGTTTGGATTTCCAGTTTGAGAAGGCTAATGTAGTTAGTTTTGTGTACGTGTTGATTTTCACTTTATTGAATATTAGCCCTTTGGTGAAATCAAGTAAATGTTTCACTTTTGTGTTAAAGCTAATTTTGTGTATGAATTGCCAGTTCATTCTACCTTTTCTACATGTTTGCATTTTATTGCCTGGATATCAAATTCATGCCTTGCCTGATTTTCCTTTAATGAGAATATTTAGTGGATGTAAACATGGTTTCTACGCAATTTCAGTTCTCCATTTGGAAGGCACATGGAAGCTCGGTTGGCCAAGAATCCCCTTGTATTGGAACAAAGTTTAGAAAGTAATGGTAAGAAGATAGCCTTAAATTTTAAAAAATCTTAAAAGGAAAATTGTTTTTGTTCTCACGTCTTACTCTAAGAAAGACAAGGATATCAAAACAACTATGTTTCCTGGCTCCCTGCACAATAGGTCAAGTGAAAGGTACTTATGGGACAGAGCCTTGACAGCAGCTTCAGCGTCTAATTCCATCATCAACGATACAAGCTTTCCTTTCCTGTTATTCATCAGAGACGGCTAAGTGATTATTGTCAGATGGGAGGAGGTAGAGAGAAGTGCCTAGCTGAATGTAATGGGAAAGCATTCCAAGTGGGTCCTACATGAGCAGAGAGAAGCCAGCAGATGTTAGTGTCCAGATGAATCCTTTCCTTTGATTTATCAGGGGAAATGCCAAGTTTTACATTTTTTTTTTTATGTGCACACTTGGGATAAGAAAAGGCAATCTTCTTTCTAACTCTGTCTGCTCTTCCACACTAATTTATGTATTCCAGAAAGTATTTTTTTCAGCACATATCTTTAGCGTATAAGTTTATACACTGACTTAGAGAAGAGCTGGTTTCATTTACCATCAATGTAATGCATATTTTCTAAACCCTTTTTCCATTTGAGTCACTTATCTTTCCTATCTAAGTAGAATTACCTAGAGTCGCAAAAACAAGATCTTCTGTCTAGGGCTTTGAAATTTAAATGCCTTTTTTTTTTTTTTTTTTTTTTAATTTTTAATGTAGTATCTCTGTTGAAGGCTAACTAATTTTTAGAGGTGCCACCTTTTGGATACAAGGACAAAAGGACAATCGCTTAATTGCCTCATGTGTGTACAACTGAATTAACAAGTTTAGACATGAAAAGATGTACAAAAAGGAAACCCAATTACTTCCCATGTGAGCAAATTAAGATTTTGTTTGCTTATTTCTCTACTGTGTTAGGAAAGGTAGAAGTTTGGGCTTGATTTGTGACATTTATTTTCATGTCTCTTTACAAATGTTAATTATAGCAAGGACATGTGACAGAGATGCATGTAAGTATTTAGTTTTTCACATACTTCTGAAAAATAAGCTTTATATTCTAGAAGTCAGAACTAATTCCAATATATAATGAGTGGGTTGTGAAGAGACTTGAAATGATACACTGTAGGAAATTATTTCCCTGTCATCCCACAAAATGTTCTAGTGTGATAATTTCATACAATCTTCATATTTTCTCCTTTAAAAAGAATATCTTAGTAAATCTTATTAATGTTTCAGAGCAAATATAGTAATTAGACTTTAACATATTTTTATCAGAACTAAAGGCTACTTCTATACAGAGGACATCCTAAAATATTAATTCCATAAAATACCACACAATAGAGTTGTTGCAGAATTGTTTGAAGCTTCATTTCCTAACAGAGAACATTATTCTATTTGGTCAAATGATCAGATAGTTCTAATCAAGAAATATGAAAATGGATAACATGGTATTTACATGATAAGATTTACATGTTAGGCTTGGTGCTAACTGAAAATAAAACTAGAATATAGTAGCTTGTTTTAATTATATTTGCAAAATGAAATAGAAGATTAATAAATAAAATGCAGAATGTGTTAGAAATCTGAAAGTTAATTTGAACTTCCCGTTAACCTAAAGACACCATGGACATGATATCGACTCATCTCTTTTGAGGTCAGTTTATTAAATCAATTTAGAGAAATTCCCCAAACAGGTTTTGAGAACCATCTAATCTTAAAGAACTTAACTTAAGACAATTATATGAGCCTGAAATACTTATAGCTCTTATGATTTCCAGTTTGTGCAATAGCCGGGAAGAGATATCATTAATGCCAAATTGGAACATAACATTTCTTTTTCTAATGGTAGTGATTAGATGATTTGGGGGAGGGAAAGCAGAAATAAAACAGTTTGATTACATAATGGAACAAATTTGGTCTGTTATTACAAAAAGCCAAGATCAAAGTTTGACTTTCTGGCATAGAATAATGTAGGTGTGGGTCTTGCAAGTGTTTTTGCTAAACAATAATGTTTTCTAAAATTAAATATCTGATCTACTTGTGGGTTTTTAAAATTTTTAAATGATTTGCTTTTCATAAATCCATCTGTATCAAAGGTTTAATGTATAAAAGATGCTTTTTAGCTGAATTTGTTTTCCATTGAAATTGGCCAAAGCTATTTAAACAGGAGTAAAGTATATGGCAGTCTAAATACATAAGTGTTTATCATTTAGGGACACACACACACACACACACACACACACACAGACATATGTATGCATATACATGTGTATATATTTTTAAATTATGTAACTTTTTCTAAAAGGATTAGAGATTAATGGACAGTGTCAAATAATCTGCTGAAGCTAGGGAGTACACCTGTAAAAAGTACCATTGAAAGAAAAATAATAGTGTCTTGGGGATGCTTTTAATGGTTCTTTGGTTGAAAGCCTAGGAATACCCAGAGGCAAAATTAATGGGGGTCCAGATCTTTCCCTTTATATAACTCTTCTATGGCTTTGGCAAGAAGTTATTTTTATATGAATCATGTATTTTAAAAAAATCTCTCAGTTCAAGAAGATGAACTTCTATATACAGGTAACATGCTGAAGTCATATTTTCACATGATTTGGACATAATGGAGGGATAAACTTCCTGTTTTTCTAAGGCTCCTATCAAGTGTTTCTTTCAACATTTGCATAAAGGTAAACTTGTTCCCAGTCTTTTACATAATTGAGACATGGTTATCATTGCTTTTTCAGGTAAGGGGGTATGGATTGGTATCTTTAATAATTACTCTAGGAATGACAAATATTTTTTGTAATGTTTTTGAAAACTTGATTTAAACCTCTCCGTTAAATGTGGCCATTTTTTTAAAGCAGGGATTTAATTTCTCCAATTAGAAGAAGGCAGTATTTTTCCTTTAGTTTCTCTGTCATTTTAAGAGCCCTTGAAGAACTATTTTATATTGCCTATAAGATAAACTATGGTAGCAGGGCATATGAACGTCATTCTACTCATGTGTTAGAGGAAAAAAACTTTAAATTACATTGCAAATATATTCATGCTATCTATTGTAAGTAAGAAAGCATGTTGTCCTTTCTTGTATCTATGAGTACAACTTTAACCTTTATTGTTTTATTTTAAAAAAACTATCATTTTAAAGTGTACAATGAGAAATACGCTATGTTGTCAAGAGAGTAAGCACTGGAGAAGCTATTTGTGTCGCTTTAAATAGAATTATAGAGGTCCTTTTGCAAAGAAGCCTCCTTTTAAATATCTGTTTCCTTAATTTAAAAGCAATATTTAAGAGAGTTCTAAAACAAATTAAAGCCCAATTTAGAATAAAAATAACATATTTATAAAAGTATTAGAAATAAATTTTCTGCCACATCTTTTAAAAATGCAAAGCACATTTAAAAAATTATTTCTCTAATTTCTATAATTTTTATATTTGGTTTAATTATAAATTTTAATTGTGTATAACTAGTTCTTATTCTCTCTGGGCTTCTTTTGTCTTTACGATTGTTCACTGCTTGGAAGTTTATGTGGCATGCTGTTTCCATAATTTACCAGTAATGTAAGTGAGGGGAGGTCAGAGTTCATCTTTTTGGTTACGGCTATTGTGGAGGTACAAAGAAAAAATACTGGTCATTCCTATATTGGTCTCACATGTAGTATGTTGAACATACTAATTATACACATAGGGAGTAATTTTGTTAAAGTGGAGCTCTGGAAAATTGTAAAGCAGATGAAGATAATAAATGCCCTTTATTTCTTAGCTGTTTGTACAAAATCGGAGCTGGAAAATTTCCATGCAAAATGAGGATGGCCTTTTCCAGCTAGTATAAGAATCTGGTGTAACTATTTGGTTAAGGTAAAATTTCCTAACAGCCATGCAAGACAATATTTCATTACACATACCAGATAACAACCCCGCTAGAATAATCCCAAATACTGTGGGTAAGACACATGGCTAAGTGCCTCAGTCAGGAATTAATTTTTGGTTGAAATATCCAATTAAATCCAGATATTGTACTGAAACTTGAGTCTTACCTCATCCCAGTGAACCTATTTCTCTGTGAAATGTAGCTTTGCTTTTGATTCTAAACAGCGTAGAATTCATATAATTATTATATTTTGCCAAAGAATATTACGAGTAAAAGGAGTTGGATGTTTTTTTCCTTCAATAGGTAAATGTTTTCTTTCTTTTTTTCCCTAAATAATTCAACTAGATAATCAAGGACAAAATGCACATAGGCACTTAACCACAAATAGAATCACAGAGTTACTTAAATGTAGAACATTCTTATACTACAATTGCTTAAATAAGACACACTGTTTCTTGGCCTCCTCCCACAACCTCCTTGACTACAAGCATCTTTTCAGTCATGTGGGAATTGAGGGGAAAGGCAGGCAAGATCACCTCACACCTCTGATGAGAATTCCCCAGGTGTGGCCTCCAGGGGGCAGTCTCTTGTTTTTATCTGAGGTCCATTTCCTCTCTCCACCAGCCTTGTGGCCCAGACTTCACTGGAGCTTGGAAGCAGGTAATTGGATTTACTAATTGCTACTTAGAGATTTGTGGGCATATTCTCATCAACACGAGGGCAAAAACACATGGAATACTCAGACAAAACATACACAGCTATACCAAAGTTAGTACTAACACTTTTAAAATGTGATGGTGATCTTCTATGTTTTACGATAATGGATAGCAGGGCTTTTATTTCATGTAATTTCTTTTCGTTACAAATGATCCAAGCAAATGGTGAGATTGTTAAACTATGAATCAGTGTAACTTTATGCTTATTAACGCCAGTGGATAAAGCTGGAATTATTGTTAAAAAGAATTTCAGATCCTTGGATTGGCTTTAGTACTTCTGAAATACATACCTGTGTCTTGTTATGGAGCCTTTAAGCATTTACATAACTCATCCTTAGCATCACAGATAATTGAGAATTGGTTTGCTTTTCTATGGAACTGCTGGATATTATTGTAAAACACCACCGAAGATTGCTTTTAGGATGGATTATTAATAATCTATTTTCTGACATAATTTTCTGTGAGCATTACTGTCACAGCAGCAGGCTGGACTTCCAAAAATGTCAGTTTAGAATCGTGTGCTCTCTCCTCGAGAAGGAGAAAGAGCCAATTAATTGTATTTTTTTTCTTCATGACGTACTGTACCCCAGTATTCTAGCAAAATAAACAGTGGATAGGACCTTGTTCACCACCTCTAAAATATGGACACCACTTACTTGAGAAAAAAAATCATCAACAATCTTTTTTGGACAAATAACTTAATGACTTTTGAAACAAGGACAGGTGGTATAACACAGGGTACAAAGGCCTACCTGAGCTTCTCTAGCCATCAGGCTTTGAGTTAGCAAGATTATTAAGAACAGTTGACACAATTTCTCAGGAGAAAGACAAGGTAGCGAAGCTTTGAATCTGTTTCTGACTTAGACTGTCTGCCAGATCCTGGTTTACAAGGCTGGCTTTCTGCCTAATCCCCAGCATTTTCATCAGATTTGAGGAATGAATAAAGTGAACCATTGGGCATTACAGCATATTTCTAGAGCACCAGAAACTCTTCTATAAATAGAATAACATCGCCATCCTATTTTAACCAGAGTCCAAACTCCAAGGCCACAGTTTTTATATTTAAGTGTATATAAGTCAGACCATTATAACGCCTAAAAATGCTTGAGTTTTATCTGAGTACAGGAAATTTCATGTTAAAAGCCTAGTTAACAGCATGATAGTACATGTATCTATTTTTAGTATTTTTATTAGAATTATAATGTTGCATTTAAAAAACCAAGCAATCACCTTGAGATCTATCTAATAATTCAAGAAAGTGACATGTCAACAAAAAGCCAACATACTCCTAACTTGGCCAAAACTGCTCTGCTTTTAAATTGTGAAAACCAAACAAAAAGACAAAAAAGTACTTGATATGCAAGTTTCCAATTTTTTTTTTTTTAAATCAAGATTCGTAGGTTCTTTCCAAACCACTTCTAGACACTGCAAAATGAATACTGATGGTAGTAGAGAGCCAACTCCTTCAGGAAACAGTAGACTAGTTCTTTTACGGCTTTGAGAATCTGTTTCATCATTTATATATTGAACACATAGCGACAGTTTAATTTCTCTTGACTTCTGGACCTTTAGATCTGTATGCCTTGAAGCACATTACTACTCACTGACAGTGTGGAAGAGATTTGCTCAGCTCTCCGGCTAAGAGTAATCTCGTAACTCCCTTGCCTTTCCTTACATTTTCTTCCTTCTTCACCTCTTCCCTTCCTACCCTCTCCTTATTCCTCCTTCTTTCTTTTTTCTGTCTTAATGAAGTATCTTCCTATAGAACTGGGAGCTTGGTACTCTAGGGCCCATATTAATCTCCACCAGCTGGATTTCTTTCTTTTTGTCAACAAGCAAGAAATTTAATTTGTATACATTTTAGGTTAGCTTCACAAAACAGCTGTATAGATAAATAAGGGAGCATCCTCTTAATTTGTTTATGGAATGTGCCAGGGTTTGAATGTTTTTAAGGTCTTGCAAGTAAAGTCCAGCCTAATGGTAATTTCTAGAACAAATTTAATTACAAAGAGATAGAACAATAATGTTTGAAAGTCCCAACAAATGGCATGTCCTATTAGGTACTTTTTTTCCTATTTGTTCTTCTAATGATAACAATTAAATTTTGTTTTCATGACAGTTATATAGCACTGTATTTTTAAAGAACTGCATTGCCTTACTTGATTTTGAAGAGTTTCTCCATTTTACAGATGCGATAAAAGAGACTAAGAAGTTACCTGCTTGTGATTACACACTTAGAAAGCCTTTTATAATTTTCACCTACTGAATCATACTGCCTCAGCATTTAATAAAGAAAAAAAGATTTTTCAAGTTTTCTCAATATATATGAAGTAGTTTGCTATTTCCTAGCGAAATTAGAAACAAACATCTGACGTCACTAAATTTGGATATACTCTATTCATATTGTAAAGATAGGGAAATTTTAATAGACTATCGTTATTTTTGTGACCCTAACTTTGCAATAGATTGTGTTTTTATTTTAAAATTATTGAAAGGACAGTCTTCTAAAATGTAAGAGAAGTCACTAAGCCTGTCGCTAGGTTCAATTGGCCCTTAGTCATTGCTATTATCACTGCAATATGAGATGTCATCACACTTGTTTCCTTATTCGTAAACTACAGAGTCCTAAGCCACCTCCTAAGTGCACAGAGATGTGATTGAGATAATGAGTGTTGTAGCTTTACCTCAAGTTCTCCGTCCGCATCTCTCATTATCTTCCCCATTCTCACTCACACACACAACTTGTTACTGCTTCCTGAACCTAATATTAATGGAAGTTGTTCAATCTATTGATGCTTTTTTCTTCTATTCCGAGATGAAGAATGCTAAGCAGGGAACATATCCAAGCCCCAATTATTATTCAGTCCTAATGTGAAGTCCATCAATTGGCAATTCTTAGTGTGAAGAAATAAACACATTTGGGAGTGATTGCCAAGAGCCATACACATTGCGATGTGGACTAACTTAATTGACTCTCTAGCTTATCTGATACAAGGAAACAGGAGTTTTAATTGGGAAAGGCCTATAGAAAGACTGTAAGATTAATTAGAGCATAGGAGAGGTATTTATGGAGATTTTTGGACAAACACAAGCTAATCATATTCTCCCGTTCTTACTGCACATCAGGCACTTCTCTGTGTACTTTCTATGCTTCACTCTATTTAATATTTCCAATAATCTTAAGAGGTTGATAATTTGTAATTTTTTAAATGAGGAAATTGTAAGACCTATGACTGGTATGTTGTAGGATATGGATTCAAACCCAAGCAGTCTATTTATAGAACAAGTACTCAACCATAAGCAATCATATCATCACTAAGATCCTCAGTGGAAGAAGGGGAGCAAATGGTAACCAGAAAATAGAGGTGTCTAAAAGAAATTGAAGAGCCACATGCAAACTTTATCCACTTCATAGTTTGAGTCAATAAGGCCATCATGGTGACATGATAAAAGCATGAAACTTAGAGTCTTATATATACAAATACCTGGGTACAAATACCTACTCTGTCGTGGTGAGCTTCAGTAAAATATTTCACTGCTAGAAGTTTCATTTCACCAGCAAGAGAAATGTAATGATGTTTGCAAATTGTCTCATACTCTGTTAGTGGGTGGCCGATCTGACTGACCACCCTTGTCGCCCATTTTTATTAGGAACTCTTTCACTTGCAAAAATTCCACCTAACTCAAAATGATTTAGGAAAGAAAAGGGATTTTAGAGCTTATGTTACCATAAAGTTCAATAGTATTTTGGATTTAGTCCTAACTGGAAATCGGAAATCAAACTGTATGATCCCCTGCTCCCTCCCTGCCTCTCATTTTGGTTCTACTTTCCTCTACCATCACTTTATTTAGACTCAGGCTCTTTGTTTACAGTGGTTGGAATGCACCAAGTGACAATAGGGTTATATAAGAAATCTCAATGTAAAGAGAACATCTTTTTTGCCAAAAAATTCCAGGATAAGCTTGATGGGATCAACTTGGGTCACTTGCCCTAACCCATGAAATAGGATATTTATCTAGGCTGAGCATTGTGTCATCCCTGGATTTAAAAGTTGGACATAGCATTACTTAACTAAATGGAAAGAGTTTTGCTGTTATGAGAAGGAAAATGATTAGATTTAGGGCAGCCAAAAGCAGCAAACATCCAGTTCAAAAGATATAGGCGCTGACCCTGAGAAAGGATGCCAGCTGGCCTTAATGCTGCAGCAGGCTCCTGGAGAGCCCCTGTTGCTCCAGACCCTACCCCCTCAGTTGGTGCATCAGGGGAAGATCCAGGGACTTCTAGGGAAGGGTTCATAGTAGTTGAGGTTGTGCAGGGTCGTGGCACTCAGAGGCACTCAATGGCCATTTACCAACAAGTATGGAAATAATAATTTGACAACAGTATGACTATATCTGTGTGGAAAGACTGAAAATCAGAGGCTGAGGGCCAAGTTGAGTGTCATTTAATTCTTTTGGGGTCTTTACTGCCTTTCTTTCCTTTTTAATACAGTAGGCAGGTACGTACAGAACTTGAGGATTCTTAAATTCTGAGCTAAGTAGAGCTCAGAACAGCCAACTGAAGATGTGTACAGGGCCAGCTGTGCATCTCAGGTCAATACTTCAAATTTCTGTTGTATGTGTGTGTGTGAGGGGGGTTTACTTCAATTTTATAACTACCCTATTCCCCTAACCACCTATATATTGCTACAGATGCAACAGAATGAATTTGCACAAAAATATGACACATTTTCTCTTCGCTGTACCCCAAAATGAAAAGGAATTATTTAGGAATAATGTGTACTTCTTCAGGAAGTACCAACATGTTTTGATTACAAGCCAGGCACTGTATTGGATGCTGGGAATCCGGAAGCAAACACAACAGACACGCTTCCTGCTTTTAAGGCAGCTTGCATTCTAGGGAAGATACAGGTAATGAAAACCAACATCAAGAACAGCAAAACACAACTAAGGTGTTTTCAAAAAGTGAGAAATGCTATAAAATAGTAAAATAGAACAGGCAAGTAAATAAAGCAATACTGGGGACTCTGGTCAACTAAAACTATGTTTAAGTTAAGGCATTAAAAGGAGAAGGGGCCAGCTACATAAAAATCCGAGGAAGAGCGCTGTAGGCAGAGGAAACTGGGTGCAGTAGCTTTGCAGAAGGAATGAGTTTGGTCTGCTCATGGAAGACACAGAAAGCAAATATAGCTGAGTGCAAAGATACTGGCTTCATGGGTTGAACTGTGTTTTAAAATTTTAATTAAAACAATCTTTACACATGGTTAAGGAAATTTTCAAAACAATATGATCATATTATAAACTCAATATCATTTAAATATGTGTGGTATCTCAAATCTGTGTTTTTTCCAGTCTGTGTTCATAGGCTTATATTTTTTAAAAAAGATTTTCTTTCTTACTTACCTACTTATTTATTTGACAGAGAGAGAGAGAGAGCACAAACAGGGAGCAGCAGAAGGAGAGGGAGAAGCAGACTCCCCTCTGAGTAGGGAGGCTGATGTGGGGCTCAATCCCAGGACTCTGGGATCATGACCAGAGCTGAAGGCAGACTCTTAACTGACTGAGCCACCCAGGCGCCCCACAGGCTTGCATTTTTTTATGGTTACAATCATGGAATACATACATTTCCACCCTGACTTTCAAAACGCATTCTTAGGTGTCTTACAGGTGTATATTTTCATTCTCCATATTCATCTTTAGAAGTATAACTCCTTTTGTGGCATGTATTCCTTAGACACTTTCCATATATCTTTTCTTGAATCTTGATAACCTTTCTTGTTTTGCCCTCCATTTCTAAGGGAATCGCATACCTGGCCTACCCCCAATTTTATTATTTCTCTGAATTTAAGTGAACACCTTGGCTTTTTATCACAGTAATGATTTTTTTCAATGTAATTTCCTTTTGAGTATATATTTGATTATATCCTACAAAACCCTAATTTAGATTTTGAAACAAAAGTAAACAAACACTGGAAACATAATGAAACAAGTCATTTTGTGTCGATTGTCATTTAGACAACACGGGTCTCAGAGCATTAACCGGAAATTATTTTTCCTTTATCTAGTTTCATATCCTGATTTCAAGAACTCAATAACCCAAGTCTACCTAGGTCACTTTATGATAGTAAACCGGGTGCTGACAGAGGTATATTAACTTTTGTGAGATTGCAGTACCACTCAGTACACCGCAGTGGTAATGAAGTAATAATTAAAGCGTCAATCTTAAATGGCCTTCTTTTTTCCCGTATGATTCCTCTGGACATTATACTCTGATAATAACCTATTTTGAAAATGGAGTTTTGTTTGCTGAAATCGCACAAAATGACCTCTGTGTGAATATAGCAAGAGTATTATGATAAGTATTATGATCAGTATTCTGGTCAATAAGTGATATGCTGATTTCCTTATCTGTGGAAACAGGGCTCTTTTCTATCCCATGTATTTTATGTTTTAGTACGTAGTACATACATACTTGCCTGTATTTGGATTGTTTTAAATATTGTGCCACTACCTGCAAGTGTTTCAGGATTTTGCGATGAAATTTTTTTTTTTTATCATCTCTGACTTGGCAGTGCCTGAGAAACAGCTGGAAGAGAGTGTTCTATAGAATTATTATGTATACTTAATACACAGACACACAATACGAACAGAAGTTCAGTGAAATATTTTTTTATGGTAGTGTGTTCTAGTATTCCTTTTCGGTTCTCTTTTTTTCTGATTCATTAAATAAATCTGGTCATGGCCAAGGAAGTTAACAACCTACTAACAGGGAACAATCTGTAGTTTTAAAAATACTTTTCAGAAAAATATTACCAATTTTTTAAAAATTATAGTACAGTTAAGAATTCCATTAAGCTTATGTAAGTACAATGGATTTATAGAAATTTGCAGTGGCTTATTTTGAATATAAGGGTTCATCATACTGCAAATGCGTGACGTTTAATAGAAATTCCATACCAAACTTGTAATGTTCTTGCTATATTCATATATGGGTAATTTTGTGTAAATTTGCTCTGGATTTTTATTTTATTTTATTTTGTTTTTATTTAAATTCCAGTTGACGTACAGTGTAATATTAGTTTCAGGTGTTCAACTTACTGATTCAGCACTTGCATACAACACCTGGTGTTCATCACAACTGTACTCTTTAATCCCCATCAACTATTTCCCCCATTTCCCCCACCCACCTCCCCTCTGGTAACCATCAGTTTTTTCTCCATAGTCTGTTACTCGGTTTTCATCTTTTTCTCCCTATGATTGTTTTGTTTCTTAAATTCCACATATGAGTGAAATCATATGGTGTTTGTCTTTCTCTGATTTATTTTGCCTAGCATATTTCTCTAGCTCCATCCACATTGTTGCAAATGGCAAGATTTCACTCTTTTGTATGGCTGAATAATAGTCCATTGTGTCTATATATACACCACATCTTCTTTACCCATTCGTCAGTCAGTGGATATTTGGACTCTTTCCACAATTTGGCTATTGTTAATATGTTACTTTAAACATCGGGGTGTGTCAATGTGTTGTACTCCTTTTTTGGTTATGGGTGAATGTTCCTGTAGATTACAGAAAGATACACAGATGTGCTTAGAATATTATTTCTCTTCCTTTAAAGTAGTGAGTGGAGAGCTAGTTTATGGAGCCAACAGACAATAAAGACTGAGCGTAGATGTTTAGAATTTTGTGTTCAAATTTAAAAACAAGCGTATAATATAAAAACCCTCAGTCTGTCACTAAATTGTTGATGTGATTTTACTAGAGGATCTCTCTGACACCTTTCATTTTTCCTTTGGTTTTCCTTCTGTTTGTGTGAATTTTCTCGTAATGACATGTAAGATTGGAGATTATGTCCTCAATCTTTGTCATTTCATTCATCTCAAAAATATTTAAAGAGCACAAACTTCCAGACATCATCAACCACCTATAGAAGAATGAAGTCTGTTTCAGTTGAGAGACACCATAAACCAGTAAAGATAACATATCCAGATGTGAACTGTGAAATAGGATAGTGTAGATTTGCTTTGGTAATAAACAATAGGAAAACCTCAGTGGCTTGAACACCTAAGCCTTATTTCTTGCTCCTACTACTTAACCATTGTGGATCAGTGTGTGTGTGTGTGTGTGTGCGCACGCGCGCGCGCCCGTGTACTTGCATATGTGTGGTGGGGGAGGGGCGAGAGGAGGAGTGTTTCTCAGATCTACATAGTCATTCAAGGACCCAGACTGATGAGGGCCTCAATGACTTACAACACTGTCACCTCAACATAATATTTAAGGATTCAATGCAGTGGGGAAGAAAGCACTGGAAGCTTCCTCACCAACATTTAACTACTTCGACCCCGTAAGAGGCATAAATAATTTCTGGTCAGAGATGATTAGTCAGATCCAGTCTCCATGTCCTGTGACTTCCAGGGCGCAGAATGTGTAACAGCCCTGGGCTTGAAAGGAGAGGATATTGTCAAGTTCTTCAAGCCTCTTTAAGTTGCAACTGGAGAGTGCAAACCTTTAAGAAACCACGTAAGAATGAATGATCAATTAGTTGAGAAAGCAAAGGCTTCAGAGGAGGAGATGCAGTTTCTGTACTCTGAGGGACTTTTGTATTATTATGACTGATAGTTCATTCTTTAATGAAGCTTATCTTTTCTTCACCTGAATCTCAAACATTGGGTATGTATTTGATTAAGAAGACCAGCACTCCTGGGGCTTGTGGCTGGCTTGGTCAGTAGAGCATGTGACTCTTGGTCTCTGGGTTGTGAGTTCAAGCTCCACGTTGGGTGTAGAGATGAATTAAAAATAAAATCTTAAGAAAAATGCCAGCACCCCCGGCAAATTTGGGAGTGTAAACTAAATCATTTATGACTTAGGATTTTTTTCCCCAATTATTTTGATAATGTGTTTTCTCAAAATCATGTCATCACAGATTTTTTTCTCTTGTTTCTTTTCTTTTTAATGGGAATGCTCTGTCATCTAACATCCTCTGGGTGTGAAAACACATTTCCAGAAAATATCTGAAAAAAAATGCAGTGAAAAATAAATCTTCTAGCTAAAGATAAGATAGACTGTAACAAATACAGGCTGATATGATCTTTAAAATTCTTTGATTACTGATTACTCATTTGAGAATAATTGTGTCAGAAAAATCTCTGAGCTGTTTTCATTTCTATACTTTTTCCAACAATAATGCATTAAATCATAAAATTACAACAAAAATTAATGTTTACTATCACAGTGCAAAAACTCAGATTGAACTTGAGTGCTCTCTGAGTGCAGAAACCATTTTTATGTTGTTTCCAATTACATCCTCATTGTTGACCTACCTAGCAGTCCTTAGCACTTACTAAGTAAGCACTTAAAAATCTTTGATGGATATTACTGGATGAATCATCCTTGTTGATTTTATTTTCATTTGTTTCTCACTCATTCCTATTTTTCTTCAAACTAATATAGTAACTTAATGTGTGATCTTGGTAATAAGAATTTTCATGAACTGGAATTAATCATAGTAGACTCTCATTTTTATACAAGGTGAGAGATGACTTCTTTATTTTTATCAGTCTTTACTTCCCCAAATAAATTGGCCAGAGAGCTCACTATTAAAAATTCCAAATAAATGTGTGTTAATTTAAGTGTTCATTTTGTGGTAATTAAAAGTGTAAACATATATATTTGAAAGATATATTTCAATTCTATTTTAATAGGACCACTATTATTTCAGATTATTTGGATCAATGCTATCTTTCAAATAGATAATCATTCTTTGCTTTACCTTTCCCTCCCTCCTCTTCATCTTTTCTTACTACTCTGTTTTTAATCATTTCCTCAATTATATCATAAATCTGTATCACATTCAAAGCACAAAGAGTTCTATTACTGAAAAACAAAGATATTCTGTATAGATTTTCAATATATGTTTAATTCTCTATTTTGGAAACTTTTTTAAAAAGTATGGTTTGTTGCTAGTAAAGAGCAATGCTTTTAAAGAAATATTTTAACTTTATAAATGAAAATGTATTCTATAAAATATTTAAATAATCCAAAAATGTATAAATTGAAAAATCATTCTTCTTTTAGATCCCTTGTTACTTTTCAGATGTAAGCACTGTTAAAAGCCTCTTACATTACTAACAGAAATATTATGTGCATATGCAAACATACATTTAAAATCAGTATTTCATTATATACAATGTGTGTAATGCACATTTTAAGTTATTAGATGATTTTATTTTGGATAATGTTTTATTTCATATAAACTATAATGATTTTGAAATATATGTATTTTTAATATTAGAGTTATATAAATTATTTTTGGTTAATGTAACATGAAATAATTCTATAAAATATGTTAAATGCAAGTGATTTGGTTTACTTTAAGCTAATTCAGTTTTATAATTTTAAGTATTTTCTGGTATTATTTGTAATGATTGTGTCAATACACATAAGATATATTAAATGATTTTATAGATGTGATCATTTTTTAAAATTTTTTAAAGTTCCATTTTTATTATATTGCAAAGTATTCTTGGGTGACAGATATTATAATGTTTAAAATTAATATTTCCATCAATTGTTATTATTAGAGATAATAATCTTCTATAGTATTTTTAATGTTTGAGTTCCCTTATATGTTCAGACACTACCATAAATAAAAATTTTATGATCACATTTAGTATATCTTGGTTGGGGGCTGTAGTATGCTAATCTTAAGGGTTTTAAAGTATTTTAAAATGTAAATTTTTTAAGAATGATCTTGCACATTTTAGCTATATGACAAATATTTTAAAACAAAGACAATATGGAAGACATTTGAAGGAACATGAAGTGTTTAGGGGTCTTTATAAAATTCATTAAATTTAATAATAATAGTTCACATGTAGAGAGCTTTACATGCTATGTGCCATTCTAAGAATTTTTGTGCATTACTCATTTAATCCTACTTCAACCCTATTGTGAGGTTTGTACTATTATTATGCTAATTTTTCAAAGATATTTATTTATTTGATAGAGAGGGACAGAGAGAGAGTGCAAATACATGCAGGGGGAGCAGGAGAGGGAGAAGCAGGTTCCCCGCTGAGCAAGGAGCCCGATGTGGAGCTCGATGCGGGGCTCCATCCCAGGACCCTGGGATCATAACCTGAGCCAAAGGCATACGCTTAACTGACTGAGCCACCTAGGTGCCCCAATTATGCTCATTTTGGAAATGAGGAAATTGAGGTCATGGAAATGATGGTATTACTTACAGTCATACCGCTGACAAGTATTACAGCTAGAATTCAATAAGGAGGGTTTGGCTTTAGAATTAATAGGATCTAGATCATTTATTCTTTCATTAATTCAGAAAACTGTGCATTAATTTAAAAATAGTATCAAAAAACTAGCAGCCCTCAAAGGGCTTACCTTTTATTTGGGGCAGAAAACAAGTGGAAAAAAGAAGGAAAAAAAGAGAAAGAGAGGGAGGGGAGGGGGTAAGATGGAGGGAAGGAAAGGGATTTGGTGGTGGTGTATTTTATGTAACTAAGTACCATCAAAGACGTAAAAACAAACAGCAGCAACAACAATAACAAGGAGAGAAAGTAGAGAGTGCCAGTTTTGGGGGATGAAGGTAGAATGCATTTATTATTATTTCTTTTTGTACTGAAAAGAAGTATCTTTTTTTGCAATATAAAGTTGAAATTTATTTCAATTACAATTCTTTTCTTACATGTTAAAGCTGTTTTAACCTTTAGCAGCATACAATTATTTCACAATAGATCATTTTTAATGATTCATTATGTATGAAGTCATTTGATGATGCAATTAGTTTTTTAAAAACTGAATTATAATTAATATACAGTGTTATATTATTAGTTTCCCGTATACAATATAATGATTCAACAGTTCTATACATTTCTCAGTGCTTATCATGATAAGTATAGTCTTAATTCGCTTTATTTCACCCAGTCCTCCCCCACTCACCTCCCCTTTAGCAACTAGTTTTTCTCTGTATTTAAGAGTAATTTGTTTGTCTTCTCTTGTGGTTAGTTCATTTGTTTTGTTTCTTAAATTCCACATATGAGTGAAATCTTAGGGTATTCTCTACCTGACTTATTTTACTTAGCATTATATCCTTTAGGTCCATCCATATTGTCCATCATTCTTTTTTATGGTTGAGTAATATCCCATTGTGTGTGTGTGTGTGTATACACACCGCATCTTCATTATGCATTCGTCTATTGATGGAAACTTGGGTCACTTCCATATCTTGGTTTTTGTAAATAATGCTGCAATAAACATAGGGGTGCATATATCTTTTTGAATTAGTATTTTCATTTTCCTTGGATAAATACTCAGTAGTGGAATTACTGGATGATATAGTAATTCTGTTTTTAATTTCTGAGGAAAATCCATACTGTTTCCTACCATGGCTACACCAATTTGCATTCCCACCAACAGTGCAAGGGGTTCTCTTTTCTCCACATCCTTGCCAACACTTGTTATTTCTTGACGTTTTGAGTCTAATCATCCAGACAGGTGTAAGATGATATCTCATTGTGGTTTTGATTGCATTTCTCTGATGATGAGTGATGAACATCTTTTCATGCATCTGTTGGCCATTTGTATGTCCTCTCTGGAAAAATGTCTATTCAGGTTTTCTGTCCATTTTTAATCAGATTACTTGGGTGTTTTTGGTGTTGTATAAGGTTTGTTTTTTAAATATATTTTAGATGTTAATCCTTTATTGGATAAATCATTTGCAAATATTTTCTCCCATTCAGTAGGTTACTTTGTCAACTTGCTGATGTTTTCCTTTGCTGTGCAAAGGCTTTTTATTCTGCCATCGTTCCAATAGTTTATTTTTGCTTTTGTTTCCTTTGCCTGAGGAGCTGTATCTAGAAAAATGTTCCTATGGCCAATATCAGAGAGATTACTGCCTATGTTTTTTTCTAGGAGTATTATGGTTTCTTATCTCACATTTAGGTCTTTAATCCATTTTGAGTTTATTTTTGTGTATGGTGTTAGAAAGTCCAGTTTCATTATTTTGCACATAGCTATCCAGTTTGTCCAAAACCATTTGTTGACAAGACTCTTTCCCCCATTGTATGTTCTTGCTGCCTATGTCATAGATTGACCATGTAAGTGTGGGTTTATTTCTGGGGTCTCTATTTTGTTCCATTCATCTGTGTCTCTGTTTTTGTGCCAGTATCATATGGTTTTGATTACTACAGCTTTTAGTATGTCTTGATATCTGGGATTGTGATACCTCCAGCTTTGTTCTTCTTTCTCAAGAATACTTTAGCTATTTGGGGTTTTCTTTGGTTCTTTACAAATGTTAGTATTATTGCTTATGGTATTTTGATAGGAATTGCATTAAATCTATGGATTGCTTTGGGTCACATGGACATATGGACATTTAACAGTATTGGTTCTTTCAACCCATGAGCATAAAATCTCTTTCCATTTGTTTGTATCATCTTCAGTTTCTCTCATCAGTGTTTTCAGACTACAGGTCTTTCACCTCCTTGGTTAAGTTTATTCCTAGGTATTTTCTTTTTGGGCGTACAGTTGTAAATTGGATTAGTTTCTTAATTTCTGTTTCTTCTAAGTCATCATTAATGTATAGAAATACAACAGATTTCTAGGGCGGTTGAGCGTCTGCCTTCGGCTCAGGGCTTGATCCCGTCGTTATGGGATCGAGCCCCACGTCAGGCTCCTCCACTATGAGCCTGCTTCTTCCTCTCCCACTCCCCCTGCTTGTGTTCCCTCTCTCGCTGGCTGTCTCTATCTCTGTCTAATAAATAAATAAAAATCTTTTAAAAAAATAAATAAAATTATTAAAAAAAAGAAATACAACAGATTTCTGTAAATTAATTTTATATCCTGCAATTTTACTGAATCCATATATCAGTTCTCATGTATTTTTGGTGGAGTGTTTTGGGTTTCTATATATAATATGTCATCTGCAAATAGTGAAAGTTTTAATTCTTCCTTACCAATTTGGATGCATTTTATTTCTTTTTCTTATCTGATTGTTATGGCTAGGACTTCCAGTACTATATTGAATAAAAGTGGTGAGAATGGACATTCTTATCTTGTTCTTAGTCTTAGAAGAAAGGCTCTCAGTTTTTCATTGAAAAAGATGTGGGCTTTTCATATATGGCTTTTACTATGTTGAGGTATGTTCCCTCTAAACCTATTTTGTTGAGAGTTTTTATCATCAATGCATTTATCAGAATAGGGTGATAGGTGAAGGCCACATTTGAACAACGATCTGAAGGAAGTGAGAAATTGAACTTTGGTGAGAGGTATATGTTGATTTGAGGAAAGCAGAGGCTGTTGTGCTCTGGTTAAAATAATGGAGAAAGCAAAAGTTTATTTCAGTGAGGTAACATGGGACCAGATGGTGCAGGGCACTGGGTTGACTTTGGCTTTCATTCTGAATGAGATGGGAAGCCATTGGAATGTTGTGAACAGAAGGGTAAAATGTTCCAACCAAGTTTTTTGTTTTTTTTTTTTGTTTTTTGTTTTTTTTAAGGATCATTTTGAATACAAAGTTTTTTGTTAGATTGAGTGGGGGCAAGAGTGGAAACAGAGAAAATTTGCTCTTTGTAGGTTTATGTTGGAAACAAAATTGCCCTATACCTTTTCTCTGGAGGTTTCTAGACTTTATGACCTCTAAATACATTAAGAAAGAAGTTGAAAGTTCAGAAATATGTTACTGTAGAATATTTATTTAAAAATGAGTTTAGGGGCACCTGGATGGCTCAGTTGGTTGAGCATCTAATTCTGGGTTTTGGCTTAGGTCATGATCTGAGGGTCTTGGGATCCATCCCCACATCAGGCTCTGTACTCAGCAGGGAGTCTGCTTGAGATTCTCTCTCTCCCTCTCCCTCCACCCCTCCCACCATTTGTGCTCTAGTTCTCTCTCCCTCTCCCCTCCCTGCTTCTAAAATAATGAATATATCAATCTTTAAAAAAATAAAGTAAAAATGAGTTTAATTTCCATCATGCAAACTAGAGCTTATATCATAACTCTGATTTTACTTTATTTTTTTTAGCATTTTATACATGCATTTCCTAGCCACTGTGACATCCAATTCATTTTCTTGGGGCAAGTAGATAAAAGTTGGGTTAACTTTAAGGCATCTGGGAAAGTGGCAGAGAAAAAAAAATTTCCCTATGCTTGAAAGACTTACTAATGTACTCTCAAAGTCAGAGGAAGAAAAACATTAAGGGTTCATGAATATAAAGTGAATGCAATTGGTTCTAAAAGCCATCCTCCCTAAAATACCTGGATTGGCATTGATTTTCAAGAAAATTGTTTTTAGACAAAATGCTTTTGCTTTTCAATATTTTACATTTAATTTCATTTAAAGAAAAATACATCAATGTCAACATTTAAATGATACTCTGCTGAAGGCTGATTTTGAAAATTGTCAGACATTTGATGTTATTCTCTAAAATTAACCATCACCTAAATGTTGCTTATAGTTAAATGCATACCAACAAATTAGCAATTAAAAGATATTTGTAATGCTTACAACTGTGATGATCTGTATTTCACTCTATATGTACTCCTGATGTTTTAGGTACCCAGTCAACAAGTATTTTTCTGTTGCTTACTATGAGACGAACACTCAGCCACATATTCCAGATTTTTTTCCTAAAAGCTTTGTTTTTTCAAGGAGAGGATAATATAGTTAAAGAGCTAAGAAAGACAAAAAAAAAAACCCAAAACTTTCAGTGGAGGTATAAGACAGTGCATTATTTGTTGGTAAAGCAAAAAAGAATGAATAAATAAAAGACATGCTGTATAAATAGATATGAGGTACTTAAGGTTAAGTCATTTAATAAGGTTTCATGATCTGTAAATGCTACTTAGTCATGTGATCTGGGAACCTCACAAGTCAGGAAGATAGAATGCCAGTTGGTAAAATCAAGATGATAATCTCCTATGATACTTAAACTTTCTACTAATAATATAGTTGTTTGTATACACCATTTACTTTTTCTATTACAACATGAGTTCCTTGAGAATAGGGAGAATGTCTTAATTGTCTTTACATCCCAAACAATATCTTATACCTAGATGATATTGAATACTTACTGATTGAATGAGGTATGTGCATTCCTCCTACGATGCTAATATATATCCTTTTATTAGGAGAAATAGGTTATTATTGCTTGCTTGAGAAGACCGATTATGTTTCTCAAATGTGATATTTTTGGCTTACAGAAAAAAAGCTTACCTTTTCTAAATGGAAATATTTAAAACTAAGTTTTATTTCTAAAGAGAAATTCTGAAGTTTTGTACTCCAAAACTATTATTAGAGCATTTAAACTAAGTTATGTTGAGATTATAGTTAGTAATCAAACTTATTACATGAGAAAAGAGATGTAAATTATTAACAGTAGTAATAAAAAATATAAATTGGTAGAATCTCAGACATAAAAATACTAGATTTTATTTATTTGAGAGAGAGAGTGTGAACAAGAGACAGAGAGAGCATGAACACACAAGCCAGGGACAGGGAGAGAGGCAGAGGGAGAAGGAAACGCCCTGCTGAGCAGGGAGCCCAATGCAGGGCTCCATCCCAGGACCCTGAGATCATGACAAGAGCTAAAGGCAGATGCTTAGCTTAACTGACTGAGCCACTGAGGTGCCCCTTTAAATCATTTTTTAAAAATACTTTAAATTTTTTTGTGTGTGTGGTTTGGGAAGATTAAGTATTGCTCTTGTATGAAGACTACACAACTATGTAATGTAGGCTTAAGTAAATTGCTCATATTTCAACTCACTTCCCATTTTACTTCCATTTTCTTAATATCATTGTGTATAATGCCCTAGTTAGATGGATAGACCCATTTTCATTTTTAAGTTTTAATGAAACATATTCAAGCTGCAGCGATAATAAAATATATTCAACCTACTGAGAAATAATGCATGCAAAGTGATTAGTATGATGCTTGACACAGACAAATGTTCAATGTATGATAATTTTATCTATAATGACTATTATTATTCTTACTAATCTTGTTGGAGTTGTTCACTTTCTGAAATACTTCAGAGATCACTTGCTCTAGCTACCTTCTGAACTCTATATGGTTCAGCCTACCTCTGCCTGGTGATTGGTTAATATCTTTGGTAGCTTCTGAGTCATGCTTCATCAGGAAACCAAGGGTGTGATTTGCATCCCAGCATATCCTCCTTCCTCCTGCTCACTGTCACTTCTATTTTTACTTAAGAGCACAAGGTTCTTTAAGGCCTCTTATATTCCAAGGCTTCCCACATACACAGATTTACTACCTGTTTCTCTGTAAAAAATGTGTACTTGGTAACAAATTTTTACTAGGAAAAGGCAGCTATAGCTAGGGTAATACCTAAGACCAAAGCTTTTCATTTCTCCTAAATCCCCTACTACCCTTAATCGTTTCTGTCCCTGGACAATTATCAGTTTTCTGCCCCATTTCTCCCAGGGTTCCTTGTCCAGGAACACATAATTTTCTTAAACCAATCAAAAATGATTTGAGTACCTATAGCTAATCTATTGACAAGCATGTATTGAATTCTTACTTTATCCAGGGGTGTTTGTTCAACATTAATTCAGGATATCTTATCCTGGCATCGATACTGCCTCAAGGGTTTTGGAATATTTAGAATTCTATGCAAAAAGCGGTGTGTATGTTTACATAAGCAGTTTCCTAGGGGATTGAGCCCATAGCTTCCATCAGATTGTCAAAGGATGAAGACTCTAAAGAGATTATGATTTACACACTAGAGAGGCAAAAATAGATAAAGCATATTTTTCTGTTTGAGGAGCTTGCAATATAAGTGAAATTGACATAGTAAATGGCAATATAAAAATAAGGGTGAAGTGGTATGTGATACAATAGGTAAGAACAGAAAAATCACTTAGTGATAAATTGGAGGGACGAACTGGGATATCATCTGGTTTACAAATAAGTTATGTAGTAAAGTTTCATGGAACTTCCATCCTGTGGGGAAAAGAGCATGAGTGAAGCCTTACTGATTATAGTGTTTGGGAAGATAATGAAGAGACAATGTCTTGAATAATATTAGATTATAAAAAAGTTACTGAGGGGCACCTGGGTGGCTAGGTTGGTTAAGCAACAGACTCTTGGTTTTGGCTCAGGTCATAATCTCAGAGCCATGAGATGGAATGCCGCCAGGCTCCACACTCAGCAGGGAGTCTTCTGTCCCTCTCCCTCTTCCTCTGCCCCTTCCCCCACATGTGCACACATGCTCTCCCTCTCTCTCTCAAATAAATAAATCTTTTCTTAAAAAGTTACTGAATACCAGAGATATTAATAATCCCCATGGTTTAAAATGTTGTATAGTAAAATGATGCATGAAGAGTATCTTTTAGCTAATATTCTTTAGATTTGAAAACACTTAGGTTCGAAAACCTTAAATAATCTTCAATAATTTTTTTTGGTAAAATAACTCTTAATAACGATAGCATAATATGTCATTAAGAAACATGCTCTGGTCCATTTCACAAAAACACAAAGTACAGTTTTTCATTAGACATTGTACTGACCTAGACTGAATGTTTATATTTCACTTTTCTTAACTATATCCAATGCACTTTGTTTCTGGGCTTGTATTTTATCCAGTTGGAAGTGGGGGGAATACTCAGATTTGATATGGATTAAGAGAGTAGATATCTCCACTTGAATATCATAGTGGTATCTCAAAATTAATATTTCTTAAACTGGACTGTTAACAACTCTCTTCTTCCTTTTCACATCAACTTCCTTTTCTGTGGCTTTTCTTCAGAGCTTTATAGTTTCTGTCAGTTGCAATCAATCTTTCATTCTCCAATTCACTCTTTTCAAAATTGACCCCTTTTCCCCAGATATCTTTCTTGATCTTTTCCTTATATCATATTGTTCATCTTCACTCCCTACTCTATTTGCATTCCCAGGACCTCTGATGTCCTATCCAGAGTCCAACTCTTTTCTTTCCATTGATGTAAATATTACCCTACATTCAAGGCTTAGCTGAAAAACCTCAGCTGGAGAGTTTCTAAATAAAAACTATGCAAAAGTAATCATGCCATTAACATGAATAGTAATAGATTTTGGAAATGTAGACAGTACCCTATTTTACACTGTCTTTTCCTTATAGATTTATTTAGAATTCTACTGACTTTTCATGTTTACATAAGTGACTTCCTATCTGAGCTATAATCTTCTTGCTGGCAGGGTCGTCTCTTCTTGGTTTTGCTTGTTTGTTTGTTTGTTTGCTTTGGTTTGTTTTTATCCCTCACATCATTATGCACAAAATGGGCTCTTGATATGTAGTTTTCTGTTAAGACACTGGCAAGATATTAGGAGGCAAATGACACATAATCAGTACTAATACACATGGCAACTTATGGTGTACAGAGCTTTTGCATGTGCTTTTTGTCATTTACTAATCATAACAACACTATTATATATCATTCTTTTCATTTTGCAGATAAGGAAACAGACTTGGTTAAGAATAGGAGACTAGTAAATGGCTGGTCTGGGCATAAAACTCAACACTTTGGCTCCACACCCAGCTTTCCATTTACCAGGGCTGCCTTCTAAGATTTCATTTTATACAAGAAGTTTAAAGACTGAATAGTTTCTAATACCTATTTGATCAAAGGGAAATATATCTGAAACAAATTTGTCAAGATAGATAGCAGATATTCTAGATGTTACTGAATTTTAAAGTATCCAGCATGAAATGACAGTTGGCTAGTATTTACTTATATATGGAAGAAGACATTTTTAGCAGGTACTCAGAACATGTAGGATGAAAGGAAGCTTGGTCAGAAATGTCCTTAGAAACCTGTGACAGTTTGAATTGTGCTCAAGAGGCAGGTCACAAATCACTGCTTTACCGATATCCGTTAAGCAGTCTTTCCTGTCTTTAGAAGCTAAGTAGTGGGTACCAAAATAAACAGACCTCAAAATGTGATACGTCTCATCTCATGCATGTCTCCCTAGATCCACAAAGCCAGTGCTGTTAAACTTAAGTGCTAAGAATTATTCAAATAAATTCTCTTATATATAAGACAAATATAATGACAAATATTCAAGAGATAATAAATCTAAGAAAACTATGACAAATGAATTGCTATGTCATAATTGTATATATCAACAATTATCCATTCTATTACTCTCAGTGTGTGTTATTTTCGTCTTAGTGCTTATGAATCTAGGGTCCAGGACTGTCTGGTTTCTTTGTATACCTTCTATGGTCTACCTGAGCTCTCAGGCTGGTGAATCCTCACCAAGCTTGAACTATGCTAAGTGGTTTACGTTGAACAGTACTTTGCATAGTTTGATAAAAACCAGTTGGATTCCTTAACTTCTTAGAGTTGCTAAAATGGAAAACACCATCTTTTTGTGTTTTTAACATGAGAACAACCTACCTACTGCCTATCATTACTTTTAGAAATAATAATTTTATCATTTGTCAAATTATAATATATTTTGAATTCTACAAATAAAAGTCCTCAGAAATTAGCTTAGTCACACAACCAAGGGACAATTTACTGCTATTAAAAATATGTTTAAAAAAAGATTTTAAACTGTCCAATATAAAAATCAGGAAAATAGTTTAACAATCCGAAAAAATCACCAGCATCGAACCCCCCAAACTGGTTTAAGTTTCCCCTTTTCCTACTTCGCTCTGCATACACTTTAATTATGATGAGGGTAAAGAGTTATTTTTGAGAATTCCACTATATTTTTGAGATAACTAAATATGAAATCTAGTTTGAGAAGGATCTCTTTGATAGAGAAAATAAAGACAAACATAAGTCAAATTCTAAAAAACTAGTATGTATAATTATGATGTTCTCATCATGTTTGGTCTTTACTAGTAACTAAATTGCCCAACTATGTTGATCTGCTGATGGCCTTTGCCAGCAGGTGTTTACCAAGATGTAGAAGGATTGTGCAGACAAATGGATGACTGCCATTATTGCAACCAATATGAAGGCCCTGAGCATGAGCATACACACAAAAACAATTCCAGATTTGCTGGCAATTGCAACATCAAAACTAAGAGCAATTAATAGTGAATGAAAATGACCTTCTAAAATCTAATAATTCTTGCCCTTTTTTGGGGAGGGGGCTTTCTATTGGCTAGTTTATCAGAATGCATAAACACTGACAGTGAAGTTATCGAGCATCTAGACTAATAATATTACTTCTGAATATAAGAATGTACATATTTATAAATTAAACTTTTTTAAAGTGTGAAAGATTTTATTTAAATACGAAGCATAATTTCCAAAGCCGGCTTCTCTAGGTATACCCTTCTTTCCATCTGTGTTAAAGAGAAAGCAAGTATAAATACCAACATCACTGAATACTCAAAAAACAAAAAGCCTGAAAACTTAGGCACTCATGAAATACAGTCTGTTAAGAGGATTTTATAGAAAAGTAAGGTCAAAGATACTAAGGCTTTCTATCTGAATAAAATTTAACATACTGTTATTTCTGCTAAAATGAGGCCAGCAGGTAATGACGTGTTACTAAAACCAAACTTCTCTTCAGTGAAACTAAAAGCTAAGCCTAACTGTAGGTTACAGACTGGATTTATGTCCCATTATATAGAGAACTAAAATAAATGAACAAATAAAAACCATGTTACAGTAAGTTAATAAATTAGAAATGAGTTTAATGCATACTGTTTAGACAGATGTTCTTGTCATAACCAATAATAAAAAAAAACCTAATAAGGTACCCTCTGTGTTTCTCCTTGAGACCCCAATTTTTAGGGCCCCTCATGCACACAGACCCTTCTTTTTTTTTTTTTTTTAAAGATTTTATTTATTTATTTGACAGAGATAGAGACAGCCAGCGAGAGAGGGAACACAAGCAGGAGGAATGGGAGAGGAAGAAGCAGGCTCATAGCGGAGGAGCCTGATGTGGGGCTCGATCCCATAACGCTGGGATCACGCCCTGAGCCGAAGGCAGACGCTTAACCACTGTGCCACCCAGGCGCCCCCCGCACAGACCCTTCTAAGGTCATGGGGGACTAGGGAGGCTAGGAGTGGATATATTTTTTGGTAAAGTTTGCAGAAATAAGATATTTTAACCATAAGTAGTGGGATAACTGTGTTCTTTCCACTTAACTTTGTGTCCATATTGCTTTTACTGTCTTTTCTTCTGATGGTGACCCAGAATTATACAAGTGTCACGACATTCAACACCAGGAACTGTTCCTCTGTGCTTTCCCTCTACCCTGATCTTGCTTCTCTCTTACCAATACCTCTTCAATGCAGGTGTTCTGATTTGTGAATAGCACTTTGATCATCTCTTTTTAGTGTTAGTCTTAATTTATGGTATATGGTATTTCTTGCTTTTTGTCACCATAATCTAGTGACAGAGACTCACTTCCAAGCCTCATGACTTCATGGTTGTGTAACCACAAAAGTCACTTACTCTTTTACTCACTTCACGAAGATCAAAATAATATTACTCATTTCACAGACTTGTGGTTGGTGGTAAATGAGATAGTGCTTATTGCAAAGCTTGGACAATAGTAAAAACTCATGAATTAGTTCTTAACATTATGACTATTTAAATCAGAATTTATGATATTTCCTCCTTTTAGGTTTCCATAACATCCCAAAAAAATACCTTAAAAATAAATACTTATGTATTAAAATAAATTATAAGAGAATCAATTATTTCAAGACACAGAATCAATTTGAAATACAAAATGAGAAGACACAAGGTATTATCCTCATAAAACTAATTCATGGTATTTGGGATTATAGGATTAAGTAATCAACATAGTAAATAAGGCAATCAAAAATTCTTTGGTATAATATTTTTCCTGTTAAATATTTAATGTAAAATAATATTTGTTTTAGCAATTACTAAAGAGTTGGCATTTTTGTGTTTCCCACATTCTAAACAAACTCTAAAAAAAACACATTTGGTGGCTTGAACTGTGGCATTTTGATTTGGAAAATAAAACATTTTATCATAGAAACATTTTCATTTCTCTGTGATTGACATTTTAAAAATATTTTTAAAGTTATTCTATAAAAACTTGCTTCTGAAGTTATTCTATAAAAACATGCTTTTTGTTAAACCCAATATATTTTAATAGGACTGTATATTTGAAGCCATAGAACACAATAACGAATGATTGCAATATGTGTAAAGTATCTTAATAATATGAGCTAATTCTAGTCTCTTTAGGACAATAAAAAGTGCAAGAGTAACAGTAACTGTGTCAAATACTCTAAGTTTATTCCATATTTGAATTTATGGACTAAATTGTAGTTTATAGTTTCTTTGACTAGTTGGGATTTCAACATAGAGAAATCAGGCCTCCCACTATACTTAGGACCTTATGAAAAATGCAGTCAGTGGTGTAGGAGAAAGAAAATAAACAAAAGAAACCTAAGGACAGGTGGCAAGCTCAGGTATTTAGTTGCCTCGCAATGGAAAGTTGCTTTATCCTTGAGCCTTTTCCTGAGGTGTAAAATGGAAATGATTATACCAACTTTAAAGGTAGGTTGTTCTTAAAGCAGCTAAATCAGTTTCTGCAGATAGTCTGTGACTTCACTATATGACTAAATAAATGAAAGATAGAGTTTCTAATATCCAGCTCTGCATATCGCAAAATCTCTTTAATATTCTCCTGTTCTTAATCATTTAGTATAAAGTTTGAAGTTCATTTATTCTTTTCTCCTAAAATTGCTACTTGCTCCATTTGAGTAAAGAACTGGCTATTTCTACAGTTGTGCTAAATAGTAAATGATATGTGTCTTCACACAAATTATAAGAAAAATGCATTGGAAAAAGTACTTGAAAAGAGATAAGAAAATATATGATAAAGAAATAACTAGGAAAATTCCTAGGGTAAATTATGAAGGAGAAAATTTTCGCTATTCTATTCTGTTGTACAAACAAGAAAATGCAGTCAATGGAACAAGTATAAATCTCCAGGAAAAGAGAAATTTATCTGAGACCACCAAAAATTTTATTTGAAGCTTGTTCTGAGTATAAAGAGAACATATTCTGAAACATACGCGAGGTAAGCTTAATTTAAAATGAACAGTGGCATGCCTCAGTGGCTCAGTCAGTTAAGTGGCCAACCCCTGATTTCAGCTCAGGTCATGATCTCAGGGTTCTAGGATCAAGCCCCCACATTGGGCTCTGTGCTCAGTGGGGAGTCTGCTTCAGGATTCTCTCTCTCCCTCTGCCCTACTTCCTGCTTGCTGTCTCTCTCAAATAAATAAATAAAGCTTAAAAAAAAAATGGACATCAACAACACTTCCCAAGGCAGAAATATCCCCAAACTACATAACCTCATGTAAATGGAGACTTTGCAGTATTTAGGATACAGTGATATTTCTATTAATTGTTTGTAATGTAGATACCAAAACCATTTAATTAGTTTTGTTTAAATCAATATAAAATATTAAAACGCTAAACATGTGAAAAGAAGATATCTTTGAATTAGTTTCATTTCTCCTTGATAAATTCAAAAAGAAAATAGTAATTTTATGTCTTTTACAAAGGATAATAGGAATTTTAAATTTCAACATATAAAAAAATAATCTACAGAAAATTGAGATGAATTTCAATTAATGAAAACCTGTAATTAGAGAATTTACCTTCCTTAAATCTCAGAATCTCACAATAATGTGCCTAAGTCCTTTGACCTATATGTAATATCTAAGGAGATTTATAATTTATAGACAGTGTTGGTAGTCAAAGACAGCATGTTTAAAATTTAATTTTAAAACTTTTCCTTTTTTTTTTTTTTACATACCAACTACAGAAGTAGTAGACCATGCATTTAAATATGTAACACATTTGATTAAACTAAAATGTGCTATGGAGTAGCTTTTGTACTTTCTTTGAAATATCATTTGAAAAAAATATTAAGTCTAATTTATTTTTATCAAATGCCAAGTATCAGGCTATTATTAATGACTTCTGAGCTTAACAGAAAAGCTACTTTCCTTTCTCATAATTCAATGGTATCAACACAGAAATATGACTTAATAAACTCTCCTTTTAAATGTTTGGTGACCAGGAATTAAAGTGTTTTAGGAAATGAACCAAATAGGAATGTCCATCCAGGTGTTGTACACAGGCACCCTTCCTTATCTTCAGCTCCCTAAGGGGTGAAACATCTCAGACTGAACTATCCGAAACTCCTAACCTTACTAACAAAAATTTCTAATAACATCCATGAGTGCTTGAATGTTGGTGATTTTGGTTTATGGTGATACAGATTATATCTTTTGTTCAGTCTATATGATTCAAAACATATTGTCCGGAATAAGAATCTTATGCTAACACCGTACTTAAAAACTCCACAACCTTGAGCAGATTACTTAACGTTGCTGACTCAAATTTCTTCCTTGTAAAATTAGAATCAGAATAGTACTACCTCACAGACTTGTTTGGGTGATTTAAGTGACTTAATAAATGCCAGTATTCTTGGAACAACGCCAAGAAAGAGGTAACAATAAATGTTATTATCATTAATGTCACTGTTTTTATTTTTGTTTTCTCATCTATAGGACAACCGTATACCATACCAAAATAATTCAGGGGGAAAATATCAGTCCAAATAGCCAGTTGGTGCAGGAACGTTTCTTTTCAGTTTGATTGTTTTATCATTGTGTCAAAGAATAACAAACAGCATAATCTCTATTCTCAAAACTTCCCCAGTCCTCTGATCTTCCCATAGTCACAGAAAGTGGGATTTGAATGGCTTTCATCTAGTTTGTCTTAGTAATAGACCCACAGTCCATCAAGAAACAAATGCCATTCTGTGGCCCTAGTTAAACAGAATTCATGATTGTCTTTTCCCCTAGGACTGCCTTGCAACCGCAGATGAGAATGGCAGTCTGCCAGTGGGCCCTGCCAGCTGGCTTGCCACTGCACTCTGGGTTTTGGAGAACAGGAGCACAGATATTTTTGATTCTGCAGCCAATTCAAGCACAATTTACAAGGGGGAAAAAAACCTTAAAGGCAATTTCACATGCATTGAAGTTAGGTCTTTAACAAAAAATGCGATTTCTTTATGTATATCCTTTCAAAATGGATACTGATAAATTATCAGCTAAAACTGGACATTTATAAAAGAGCATGTTTTCCAACACTTAATTGCAGACCCTGCAATGATACAAAATGATGGGACTATTGATAGTGAAGTGTTTCATTCATCCCTACTTTGACTCATCTCTTCCATACATATTTAGTGAGTGCTTACACTATGCCCAGTATGTGCATGGGACTGCATTTACTTCATTATTTATGGTTTTGAGTTGGCAAATTCTGCTGTGATACTATTACCTATTCTAGACTAATACTAGAAAATGTTGCTCACTAAATATCACCATGTTCAAACAAAATGTGAGGTTATGAGTATGCATTTATCAATTAATATTTGAAGTTATTGATGGTTTTCTCATGATTGGCTCTTGTGCAGGACTTTGCCTTTTCTTCCAGTATATTCTTAGAGCTAGAACATTGCCTAGTATGAGTTACAAGTGCAACACAATAATTGAATGAATAAATATGACAATCTAAGTAATGTAGATTGTCCATTAGAGGAAGTAAGCTAATGATGAAAAGCTATAAGCCCTGGGGAAAAATATTTTTATTTCAAACTCTATATGATAGTCTCCAAATAATTTTTCTTTATATTTAAATATGTATTTTATATATTAAACATATATTAATGTATTAAGTGGTAAAAGACATGTGTTTATAAGTGTGGATAGAGATGGGTATTGTTTACACCATGTAAAATTTTTTAAATGTACTTAGGGAATATTAACATTTTTCACCTAAAAAGATTTTTCTTTTTAGCTTTCTTCTTATCCAAGATTTTTCTCTTTGAAACTTTATGTAGCTTTTAAAAATGTTCTGTCCTCTGTTTAATCTACGAACTTAGTATGATTGGATTTTTTGAAGCTGGCTCTTGAAACACTTTGTGAAAACTTTTTCCCTCATATTCTTCAATATGCTTTATATTTTTATCAGTGCTTTTAATGAAATTCCAAAATAATTTTATATCTAGATTATTTTATAGGTAAAAGAATATTTTCCCAGTATAAAGACCTTTTGAAGGAAGTCATTAATTTTTTATAATTGAATTTAGCTCCTAGTTTTTTCTTTTAATCTAAGTTACCTTTAGAAACACAAATTAAGAAAATCATGTGAATAGACTCCTATCTAAATTAAAAATATCATTATCTTATTAATTATAATTGTAGTTCAGTAAGACCACAAATGTGACAAAACAAGTCATGGTCATCGGAAGTTGCTAATAGATTCACTGGTGATGACTGAGAGGCAGTGGATAAGGATAGCTATATTTCCATAGTTTTCTGGCAGAATGCATGTTTCAATGGGAAAAAGATACTGAAAAGATGTTTATTTACTATTCCTTTGTTCAACAAATCTTAATTTGGCCATTTTGCCAGACACCATTCTGTAATGAGGGCTAGATTGGTGAGCCAGCTAGCCAACACACTGCTCTCGTGGAACTTAACATTCAGGAAGAGAAGACAGACATAATAAGTACATCAGTAAACAAACATGGTGAAATCAAGTAGATATGAGTGAGAGAAGAAAATAACAAAGACTAGAGAATGACTGTGGACAGGTACAGCTGGTTTTGATTGAAAAATCAAGGAAATTTCATTTGACCTGAGACTAAAATGATGAGATGCCAACCAGATGCGCTAGGCAGAAGAAAGCTAACAACCCCAAGGGAGAGTCTTGAGCGTGGTGTGAGTGAGGGATGGAAAGAAGGCATGTTTGGAGTATGTACAGCTAGGGAAAGGACAGGAGAGGAGGTTAGCGATAACAAGTAACACCCCCTGAGTCCTTGAAAGCTATGGGCAGAGTTGGACTATACCCCAAGTGCAATGAAGAATTGTTAACAGCATAATGTCAGGCTATTGTTTATAACTTTAGGAGAACACTCTTTTGTGTGAAAGAATATTTGTTTTATAGTCCTCAAAGTTATAAGCATTTGGATCTTTGTGGGAGATAACATTTGTGTTAATATAAATTACTCAACACTGTCAAAATGTACATAATTTTTACCCTAATGTGGTTTATCAGAACATTGGAAGGCAGTCAAAATCACTTGACGTATTTTTCTTTTCATCCATTTGCACAAATGCATTTTTCAAGTTCTTTTATAATATAATTTAATTAAACATCCAATTTATTTATTTACTTACCTACTATGTTGTGCCTTTGATTCCAGTGACTGACTTACTCCATAACTGGAAGCTTGTATCTCCTGTTCCCCTTCACCTATTTTGCCCACCCCTCTATTTCCCTCCCCTTTAAAACCATTAGTCTGTTCTCTGTAGTTCTGATTCTGCTTTTTGTTTGTTTGCCTGATTGATTTTTTAGATTCCACATATGAGTGAAATCATATGGTATTTGCCTTTCTCAGTGTGACGTACTTCACTTGGCATAGTACCCTCTAGGTCCATCCATGTTATCACATACACACACCCCCCTCACATCTTCTTTATGCATTTGTCTATCGATGGACGTTTAGCTTCTTTCATATCTTGGCTATTGGAAATAGTGCCACAATAAACATAAGGGTGCATATATCTTTTCAAATTAGTGTTTTTGTTTTCTTTATGTAAATACCCAGAAGTAGAACTACTGGATCATGTAGTATTTCCATTTTTAATTTTTTAAGCAACCTCTATACCATTTTCCACATTGACTATACCAATTTGCATTCCCATTGACAGTATACACTGGTTCCTTTTTTTCTGTATCCTCTCCAACACTTATTATTTCCTGTCTTTTTAATTTTAGGCATCCTGACAGGTGTAAGATGATATTTCATGTGATTTTGATTTGTATTTCCCTGATGATGAGTGATGTTGAACATCTCTTCATGTGACTGTTGGCCATCTGTATATTCTTCTTTGGAAAAAAAGTCTATTCAGCTTCTCTGCCCATTTTTAATTGGATTATTTGTTTGGTCTTTTTTTGGTGCTGAGTCCTATAAATTCTTCATCTATTTTGGGTATTAAGTCCTTGTTGGATTTACCATTTGCAAATATGTTCTCCCTTTCAGTGGATTGCCTTTTTGTTTTGTTAATACTTTCCTTCAATTTTTATTTTGAGGTAGTGCCAGTAGTTTATTATTACTTCCATTTCCCTTGCTTTAGGAGACATATCCAGAAAGTTGTTGCTATGGCCTATGTCAGAGAAATTACTGTGTTCTTTTCTAGGATTATATGGTTTCAGGTCTCACATGTAGATCTTTAATCCATTTTGAGTTTATTTTTATGTTTAGTGTAAGAAAGTGGTCTGGTTTGGTTGTTTTACATGTAGCAGTCTACTTTGTCCATGTCTCCAATCCATATATTTAACTGTATCCTTCCTACATAAAAAGTTTAGGCATTATTCTTAAAGGCGTACATATATGTATGTCTATCTGGCTGACTTGATACTAATCCATTGCTTCTCTAACTGGAAATAATAGTCATAAACAATGTTTTGCAGTTCAACTATTTAACTATCAACACTTTTCATGATGATAAGGTTTTGTATCTTCCAGAAACAGAAACTTTGAATTTTCCTCTCTTCAAATAACCTTTTCCTAAAAAAAAGATAGTCTTCTTTTTTGATTGATGAAATTAAAATTGGTTGCCAAGTTTTTGAGATATTATTTTAGCCTAGTATTTTCCTTCTCTTTATTTTCTAGACATGAATATCTGCCAAGAAAACACTATATTTAAACCCCTGAGAAGTTCAAAAGGGATTAGAGACAGCAAAGGGAGTTCTTTTATATTTCAATATCCTCTGTAATTAACATTTATGTCTCAGCATTAATGAAACTAAGCTTTTGCCTGCTTTTTATTTTCATTTTAGTGGTGAGGCCATTATTATTTGTGAGAAAGGACAGTCTAGCTGTTAAAAGTAACACAAGTGTAAATTGGAGGGTAATTGGAAGAGATAATGTGCTGTTAGGAAAACATGTCCAAATATTTGTTTGTGTAGTTGTTGACAAAATGGTGATCATCAGGCCAAACAAATTCTCCTTCACAAGCACCAACTGGTTGTTGTTGAATGGCCTGCACAGCATTCATGTGATCACATTCATCATACATGCTTGAAACTGCGTCTTAAAATGGAAAATACTCTTAATGAAAGGAATGTGCATGCTGCTTCTTTCTCTCTATATCTTAAAACTTATTCTAGCTACCAGCTTTAACCAATCCTTATTAACTCTGATCATATAGATATTTAACCTTAATATTATGTGTGTACCTATGCCCACTGATTCTTAGAAAAGAAAAAAGAAATCTGTGTAAGGACATCTATTTTCCAGGACTCAAGTGAAGGCAAGCTCAACATGTAACAGTAGTCAAAACATAAAGGGTACTTTAGAAACATCTCTACACCCTCTACATCAGGCAAATAGTTTGCAATGCTTCATATACATCCACTTCCCAAAGTGTTAATGATTTATAAACTCTGAAGCAAAATGGCATAGCTAATATAAGCTGGCAGACAAACGAAAATGACTAAACAGTAAAAACAATACTTTATCAATTGTAATACCTGTCACTGAAATGTAGCAAAATTATTAACAAATACTGATACTATTGATTTTCTCCCCCTAGGAATAATTAGTTTTTCTAGAAATGAGAAGAGCAAGAGCTGGTTAACATAAAAGAAGCATCACTGACTAGTTATCAAATAAAGATAGATAAGAAATTTTTATTTATTTTCCATCTGTGTAGGCACATCTACATTAATCCTAAAATGATAAGTAAGGTAATAATTGATTATTTCACTGGTAATGATTTGTTTTGCATGATTTTGACCCTTCAGGGGAATAATACTTTATTTTCTGATGTTCATGGAATTTGTAGCCTGCTCCAAAATTCTTACTTAAGACATTATTAATAATTTGAAGTCTCACATCACTGGATACATCTGGTCCACTACATTTGGTGTATCTAGTTTTCTAAAAGTAATTTGTGGGATTGTATCATAAAACAGGGACCTTGAAACTCAGATTTTACTATTTAAACCCTAGTAATATAATTTCTGGGGGCTGAATTGGGGTTAAAATATATAATGAACTGGATTTGGCCACAGTTGTACATAATTAATTCTAAACTCAGAGAACTGAAAATAGCATTTTACTTTACAGTTTTAAAGTAGTATGGCAGTTCAAAGCTGGAAATAAAAATCTAAAATTGTTAAATCTCAAGTCAGTCTTTCAAGGTAAACATGGATACATCTTTTGCTTTTTATATCAAAAAAGTAGGGAAAAGTATCAAAATTTTAATTGTTTTACATTAAAATTATTTATAGAAAACAATAGGTTTCTGTTCTTTCTGCATTAAATTTTTGTTGGTTAAAGTGATACACAAATATAATAATTTGAAAAATTGCTGAGTGAAAATGATATTTTAGGATATTCTGAATACTTAAATTATAGGTATAAATATATACACATATATATTCAAAATGCTCATAATCTTGAATGGCAAATAGCCCTTCACATTTCATAAGCTATTGGAAAATATTTCACATAAATAGTAATACATAAATTTATATGTAAATATGAAAAGATTTTTTTAGTCTCCTACCCATATAAAAAAAAAAATCTTTGTGTCCTTTAAGCTAGGAGGCAATAATGCTTTCCCACTCATTTTTTTTCCAGTTAAAGAATCAACAAATATGTTACAAGCATACCTCATTTTATTGCACCTCACTTAATTGTGCTTCACACATACTGTGTTTTTTTAATATATTTAAGATTTGTGGCAACCCTGTGATAAGTAAGTCTATCAGTGCCGTTTTTCCCCACAACATTTGTTCGCTTCATGTCTTTGTGTCACATATTGGTAATTCTTGCAATCTTTCACACTTTTTCATTATTATTATAGTTGTTATGGCAATCTGTGATCAGTGATCTTTGATGCTACTATCATAATTATTTTAGGGCTCCACAGACTGTGCATATTTAAGAAGGCATACTTTATTGATAAGTATTGTGTATGTTCTTCTTCAACTCTTCTTCACCAACCAGCTGTTCTCCCCATCTCTCTTTCTCTCCTTGGGCCTCCCTATTGGCTGAGACACAACAATGTCGAAATTAAGCCAATTAATAATTCTACAATGGCTTCCAGGTGTTTTAAGTGAAAGGAAGAGTTGCATGTGTCTCACTTTAAATCAAAAACTAGAAATGATTAAGCCTAGTGAGGAAGGCACGTTAAAAGCTAAGATAGTTTGAAAGCTGGACCTCTTGCTCCCGTTAGCCAAGTTGTGAATGCAAAGGAAAAGTTCTTAAAGGAAATTGAAAGTGCTATTCCGTTGGACACATGAATAATAAGAAAGCAAAAAACAGTTTTATTGGTGATATGGAGAAAGTTTGAGTGGTCTGGCTAGAAGATCAACTATTCCACAATATTTCCTTAAGCCAAAGCCTAAGCTCTAGATTCATTTCTGTGAAGGCTAAGAGAGGGGAGGAAGCTGCAGAAGAAAAGTCTGAAGCTAGCAGAGGTTGGTTCATGAGGTCTAAGGAAAGAAGTCATCTTCATGACATAAAAGAGAAAGGTGAAGCAGCAAGTTATCAAGAAGATGTAGCCAAGATAATAAATGAAGGTGGCTACACTAAACAACAGATCTTCGTAGGCAAAACAACCTTATATTGGAAGAAGATGCCATCTAGGCATCCTTGAAATTTCAAAGGCCAGACTGACTCTCTTGTTAGGGACTACTGCAGCTGGTGACTTTAAGTTGCAGTTGGTGCTCATGTACCATTCCAAAAATCCTAGGGCCCTTAAGAATTATGCTAAATTTATTCTGCCTGGGCTCTGTAAACTGAACAACAAAGCCTGGATGACAGCACATCTATTTACAACATTTACTGAATATTTGAAGCTTGCTGTTCAGACATACTGCTCAGAAAAAACACTGCCATTTATAGTAATTGTTGTGATGGATCTGGGCAAAGTAAATTGAAAACCTTCTGAAAAGGATTCAACAACCTAAATGCCATTAAGAACATTCATGATTTGGGGAGCGTGGCTCAGTTAAGTGTCTGCCTTTGGCTCAGGTCATGATCTCAGGGTCCTGGAATTGAGCCCCACATCAGGCTCCCTGCTCAGCGGGGAGCCTGCTTCTCTCTTCTCCCTCTGCCTCTCGCCTGGCTTGTGCTCCCTCTCTCTCTCTGTCAAATAAATAAAATCTTAAAAAAAAAAAAAGAACATTTCATGATTAATGAGGTCAAAATATCCACATTAATAGGAGTTTGAAGTAAGTTGATTCCCACTCACATGGATGACTTGGAGAGGTTCAAGGCTTCAGTGAGGGAAGAAACTGATCATGTGGTGGAAATAGCAAGAGAACTAGAAATGCAACTTGAAGATGTGACTGAACGGCTGCAATCTCAGGATAAAACTTGAGCAGATAAGGAGTTGCTTCTTATGGATGAGCAAAGAAAGTGGTTTTTTGAGAAGGAATTTACTCTAGCTGAAAACTATTGAAGACTATTTCTCTTGTGAAGACTATTGAAATGACAACAAAGGATTTAGAATATTATATAAACTTAGTTGATAAAGTGTCAGTGTGGTTTGAGAAAACTGACTTCAATTTTTAAAGAAGTTCTATGGGCAAAGTGCTATCACACAGCATTACTCAATACAGAGAAATTGTTCATCCAGAGTCAACTGATATGGCAAACTTCATTGGTGTCTTCTTTCAAAAATTTACCACAGCCACCCCAATCTTCAGCAACTGCTACCCTGATCAGCAGCCTTTGACATCAAGGCAAGACCCTCCACCAGCAAAAAGATTATGATCTGCTGAGAGCTCAGGTGATGGTTAACAGTTTTTGGCAATGAAGTATTTTTAACTAAGGCATATACATTGTTTTTTTAAGACATAATGCTATTTCATGTTTAATAGACTACATTGTATTGTAAACATAACTTTCATATGCACTGAATAATAAAAAAATTCATTTGACTCATTGTAATATTTGCCTTATTGCAGTGGTCTACGGCTGAACCCCGCAATATCTGAGTTATGCCTAAATATCCCCTGAATCCATAGGATGCAAAACTTGATCTGTCTGATCAGTGGACCTAAATAAATAATGTATTAAGTAACAATAATTTAAATAGCTATGCATAAGAGTATTGCCATCCCAATTAACTAAAATTTAGTGAGAAATCAAATTTGTCAATCTCTTTTTTTATAATAAAGTGTTAGAATTTGAAAAGCAAATTGGAAATGCTAGTGTGTATTAAGTTTTAATTAATTTTTTTCATACAGAAGGTGGCCTATAAATACTGGAAAGTTTCAACTCAGTCATATCTTCATGTGACTGAGCCCTTAAAATAATTGTATATTAAAATATTGTATATGTGATTCATCCATTAGAAAGCTAATGAAAAGCTGACATGTGTTGTAGGGAGCCACCATTATGCCATAAAAAGTATACAAATTTAATTGATCAGCAAGTATTTAATGTGCACCTATTCTGGGCAAATCAATATATTGGATCTCAGGTAAAGAGAATCAGTGAGTCTAAATGTTGGAATGCTGCATTTCATTAATGGTATGAATTATCCTCAAAATTGTGATGAAAAGAAGGTAGTAGGGGCGCCTGGGTGGCACAATGGTTAAGCGTCTGCCTTTGGCTCAGGGCGTGATCCTGGCGTTATGGGATCGAGCCCCACATCAGGCTCCTCTGCTATAAGCCTGCTTCTTCCTCTCCCACTCCCCCTGCTTGTGTTCCCTCTCTCGCTGGCTGTCTCTATCTCTGTCAAATAAATAAAATCTTAAAAAAAAAAAAAAGAAAAGAAGGTAGTAGATGTGTGCAATACTTGATAAGCAACTAAAACTCCTCAGTTTTAATTCTCATATCAAAAGCATACAGAACTGCAGAAATTACTGGGAGATGTCTAGCTTAAATGAAATTGTATTTAACTATTTTAAACATTTGTTTTAACTTAAAATAATAAACATAACAATACTAATACATATTGCTGGCTCACTTTATATGAGCCAGGTGCTGCCTGTAAATTCATTATTGCTCAGAATACTTATAAGATAGGTGAGTATCTACATGATACATAAAGCATGCAGAAGTTAAGTTGAAGCAGTTTTCAAAATTGCTCATATGTTTATTCATTACAATTCAATTTGTATGTGTTAATCCAAAGAAAAATCTTTTATTTCCCCAAATTGGCTAAATGTTTCACAATTTCTTAATAGACACTTGAAAATTATTTACATTCTTAAACTTGGAAGCATTAATAAATCATTTTTTCATCTTTCTGTAAATCCCCTTAAATATTAATGAAATCTTGCAAAAGATAATGTAATTAGGAGGAGATTACAGGTTATCTAGATTTCGTTTACTTTATTAAAATGGGAGAATCAATGGATCAACATTTTTCCTTTCTAAAAACCCTTTGAGTCCTCACGATGTATTGCATAATGTAATACAGTAAGTAATACAGTGAAATAAAGTCAAAAAGCATAGAAAAACAATGGTATTTCCCTAAAAAGTGAATGTAATAGAGGAAGCAATTGCTCTCTGTTTTCAAGTTAAAGGAAAACTAAACAAACACTGTTAACTATAGGAATAATATAATAATTAAAACTACTTTTAATACTTAAAGGTAACATTAAAATGAGGGTTTTCAAAGAAATTTTCTATCACTCACAAGTGGTTTGGGTTCAGTGTGATGTTGACTCTCTTGGGTAGGCATTAAATTTCTTTTTGTCCTATAAATTCCATGACAACTTTAAGCCTTAGTGCATGTAAAACATGTACAGTACTTATCTCAAAGACTGTTACTCTTTGGGAACCCCCCAATAATTGTCTAGCTTCTCCTAAGGAACCAGAGTCATCCTTCAAGGTCTCCTGCTTCTGCCTCTTCTTAATTAAAAAGAAAAGAAAAGGAAAGGAAAGTTAAATTTTAGCTGGTGAAGATAAGAGTGCCAGATACTTCGATAGTTTCTTAATGTGAAATATTTGCACAGGCAAACTTTTTCATCAGATGTGATCAATTCTGTTACCAATCATATGGCCTCTGAGAAGTTGCTCAACGTATGAGCATTAAGCATCAAGTTCTTTGAACGTTTGCTTAGTTAAGTTCTAATTATCATGAAAATAAATTCTATCTGTGATTAATTTTTATTAATAAAGAAAATTCAAGATCTATGATATTTGCTTTAAAAACGCTTTCAAGACTTAAAGGATAAATCTTGCATGTAGTTTTCATTGTGTATGCATACTTACTCCCACAAGTGGCACTTATGGCAGGACCTGAATGAAACCTAAAGGTAACCTGCCTGATAGCTTTTACAAAGCCTACAATATGGTTCCACACAAAAGATGTTTAATTCAAAAAGCAGAATCTGAGTTGCCATTGTATTGCAGTAGATACTTCACTATAGAAGAATGGGCTTAAAAATATAAATAGGATTAAGAAGGGCAACTTTTCTGTATAGATAATTATTAATAGTTGGGTTCATAAGTGAAATGATGTGCTCACAGAAAAAATAACTGTGTTACTAAGTTAACCTAAACTATTTTTTAGAAGACAAAGCCAGTTTTTCCAAAGCAGAGAGTTAAGGTACAATGATGGCCAATGTAAAATATCAATTCAGAAGCTCCAAAAATCAGGGATCCATCCTGGAAACATAAAAGCTGAAAAGATATATAATGAATATTTAGAGAGTGATTAAGGCTATGACAACTGACTAGAGACATCACTCACTTCCATTTCCAATATTGAGAAGTGGCTGAAAGGATATAGTATTTGAAGAAATCAAGATAGTAAATAAAATTATATTTTATGTAAATAAATGGTTAAGTCATGAGACTGCGCCAAGGGATAAACAGGCTAAAGTGTGCTTTGGACTCCACAGTTTTGTATTTAAAATGAGCAAATAAACAATAGTTATCATTTTGCATATTACATCCCCAGAGCTTATCTATCTCATACCTGAAGTTTGTATCTTTTGACCTATACCCAGTTCTTTCTCCCCCACCCAACCTGTGGCAATCACCAATCTGTTATGTTTCTACGAGTTCAAGTTTTTTTTTTAGATTCCGCATATAGCTAGATCATACCATCTGTCTCTGTGTGACTTCACTTAACGTAATAATACCCTCAAGTTTCATCCATGTTGCTGCAAATGACAAGATTTCATTCCTTTTTAATGAAATCATATATATCACATTTTCTTTATTCATTAACCAAGTTAGGCTATTTCCATGTCTTGGCTATAGTAAATAATGCTGCAATGAACATGGACGTAAAGGTATATTTTCAAGTTAGTGTTCTTGTTTCCTTTGGTTAAATACCTAGAAGTTGGGTTGCTGGATCATATGGTAGTTATATTTTTTAATTTTTTGAGGCACTTCCATACTCTTTTCCATAGTGGCTAAACCAATTTACACCCTCACCAACAATGCACATGAGTTGATTTTTCTCCATACCCTCAACAACATTTGTTACTGTTTGTCTTTTTGATGACTGCTATTCTAACAGGTATGAGGTGATATTTCTTTGTGGTTTTGATTTGTATTTCCCTAAGGATTAGTAATGTTGAGCACTTTTTCATGGACCTATTAGTCATTTGTATGTCTTCTTTGGGAAAATGTCTAGTGAGTTCCTTTGCCCATTTTTGAATTACTGTTATTTTCTTGCTATTGAATTATGTGAGTTCTTTATATATTTTGGCTACTAATCCCTTATCAGACTAGCAAATGTGATTAGCAAATATTTTCTCCCATTCTGTAGTTGCCCATTTTGTTGATAGTTTCCTTTGTTGTGCAGAAGCTTTTTTGTTCAATGCAGTTACACTTGTCTATTTTTGTTTTTATTGCCTTTGCTTTTGGTTTCAAATCCAAAAAATCATTGTTAGGACCAATGTCGAGCTTACCCCCTGTGTTTTCCTCTAGGAATGTTCAATACAGTGACTGTAGTTAACAATACTGTATTCTACATTTGGAAGTGGCTAAGAGAGAGTAGAGTTTAAAAAATTTTTTTTCTTTTATCATAAAAACAGTTTGTAACTATGGAAGATGATGGATGCTAACAAAACATATTGTAATCATTTTGCAACAAATGCATAAATCATTATGTTGCACATCTTAATATAATATGTGTTGCATATCAGTAAAATTGGAAAATATTTTAATAAGTTAAAAAACAAATAAGATGGTCTATTAAAACTAAGGATATTCTTACCCAGATCTTTTTCTGTGTTAGAAGATTATGATGTTCTTCTACATAATACATTGCCAAATGTAGAATATGGACCAAATCCATCAAAAGTCAGCCACTGCATGATGTTTTCTGTAGGTTTTCTTTTTGTGATTTTTTTCTACTTGAACCCTCCTATCACTGTTCTTTGTTAAAATTTCTTTGAAACAAATGGTCAGAATATTTTTGCCTCTATTTAATTTAACACTGCTCATGTTCTCTTCCTGGAATTAGTCAAAACCCATGAGGAATTTGGCAATAAAATAGTTTCTGGGGACACCTTAGTAAACACAGAGACTGAGAGACTTCAAGGGGCTTCCACTCGAGAACATACGACAGATCATCAGTGGCCTTCCACTTAAGAGCCTATAGCTATGGCTTGCTGAGGGCTAGCTTCAATAAGTACTGCTGGAGGAGGTTCACAAACATTATATCTAACCAAAGAATCTTTTTAGCAAATTTTGTTATCTCCATTTAAAAAAAAACTGTAAGAAAACCTGGGTATTGGGGTGCCTGGGTGGCTCAGTTGGTTAAGCGTCTGCCTTAGGCTCAGGCCATGATCCCAGGGTCCTGGGACTGAGCCCCACATTGGGCTCTTTGCTCAATGGGGGAGCCTGCTTCTGTCTCTCTCCCTCTGCCACTCCATGTGCTTATGCTCTCTCTCTCCCCCCCACCCCGGTCAACTAAATAAATAAATAAACGTAAGTCATGGGGATGTAATGTGCAGCATGGTGACTACAGTTAATAATAATATGTGGCATATTTGAAATTTACAAAATAATCTTAAAAGTCCTCATCACAAGATAAACAAATTTCTGTAACGATGGTGATGAATGTTAACTAGACTTGTGATCATTTTGCAATATATTAAAATAGTGACTCATTATGTTGTACACCTGAAACTAATGTTATTTGTCAGATATATCTAAATTTTAAAAAATAGTATACCTATGTTTAGGTATATGTGTTTATGTTACAAAAACTGAAATTAAAATAAAGCAAACTCTAAGTAAAATCAAACTCTAATATATTGTAGATGATAGATAATAGAAGGTCAGAAGTATAAAAACAAATGGTCTACTCTCTTCCAGATCATTCGAAAAAGAGGCCTCAATAATTGATAACTAACAATACCATTTACATTTTGTTTAGAACATAGGGTTTGAGGCATTTTATGTTTAAGTATATCATCTAAAGCCTAGAAAATTTTATAATCGATTTTCAAAAATTTCTGTTTAACAAATAAAGCTCTATAGAAAATGCCCGAGTACTTTCAACTTATATGAATGTACTTAGGAAATTAAAACCTGGTTCAAAAATATTTGGTGCCAAGCATGTTAGGACTTATGCTTGGAAAGCATAACTGCAAACTTATTTACAAATTTTTCTTCTTCTACCTTTTTTTTTTTTCTTTTTCAAGACTTGACTGTAACAATTGTGCTTCTGGTCTTTTATTGGACAGTACCTAAATTGTTCCAAGGGACTGGGCAAAAGCTACCCAATAAAATAAACATCTTGTCTGCTTCACAGGACTTGTACTCAACACATTTGCCCTCCTTATGAAAAGGAAATGTTTAAAACAAAACAGTACAAAAATATCCAGATTTTTTTTTTTTTAAGATTTTAGCAGCACATTACATTCCTATTAAAAATTTAAAGTAAAACCTGCTTTAATCTCTGATATGAAGAAAAACAGTTCTGATTAGATGTGATACAGTATCAGGAAGTTGTTTTTTTGTTCTTTTGTTTGTTTTTTTCCAGAGGAGTTTCTCCTATTTCATAAACACTGATGAGTTTTCCCTTCCCTGAGGTAAGATAAAAATATTTGTACTTTAGGAATACTCCTCCTTGTTATGTATTTCCAGGAATCTAAAGAAATCATAGTACTATTTTTAGCATACTCTCCATCAAGCCAGTGAATAAAGCTATGAATTGAATTTGTGTATTTAGAAAGTACAATTATAGAGCTTTCTTTTTTCCTCCTTTTTTTTTATTGAAGTATAGTTGACACACAAAGTTACATGAGTTTGGGGTGTACAACATAGTGATTCAACAACTTTATACATTATTCTGTGTTCATAAATATAGCTACCATCTGTCACCATACAACACTATTAAAATACTACTGATTATATTCCCTATGCTGTACCTTTAGTCCCTAAAGATGTTTCTTTTAATAAAGAAGGGGAAGATTCAATTATTTTCAATCTTAGGAAAATCTTTAAAAATCTAGAAAAATACAATAAAATATTAGTCCTACTAACTGCTGATGACTAAATTTATTCTCGGCATTTGTGTATATAACCAAAAGAATAGGAAGGAGAATGTAAAATTGCATTTCCTCACAATAAGCAAAAGTTCTTTGAAATAGTCAACAAATAGTTAGAGTCAACTCACCAAGGGCCAGACGCTAAGTGCTGATGAGATAGTGACAAAACAGATAGGAATGTCTGCCCTCACTGGGGGAGGCAGACAGACATACCAAAAGGTAGAATAGTAGCATGTCACATGGAAAAAAAAAGTGCTGTGGAGAAAGAAAAATGGGAAGGGACTCATGTGCTACTGCAGGAGTGTTGTCCTCTGGCCACCTGCTCATGGGATTAGCATTTGAGTGACTTAGGTGATTAGAAGAATGACTTAGAAGTGAAATTAAAGCAGAATTCTGGCTGTCTTGATGCAGTAATGATCAAACTGTCAGAGGAATGGATGAGAGGAAGCAGGGTCTGGGGCTCCATCTTCACTCTACCCAGGCATACAGTATTTGTAGGTTGTATTGATCATTCTGCCATTTCATTTCATCTCGGTAAAATATCAATTTAGTGCCTACTATGCCAGATATTGTGCTATATATTGAGTACAAAGATGGCTAACACTTCATAACTGTATAAAAAGCTTAAATTCTGGCACCTTAATAATATCGACTGGTATAATTCTTTGATGTAAATTATTTAAAGATTATATTTTCATGTTCTGATTCATTAAAGCATACATTTATGGTGATTTGTTGTCAGAAAGGGAATGTAACATTCATTAAGGACATTCTCTTGTTCAGGTTCTGGGGAGAATGTTTCATATACATTATTTCATAAAATCACTAAAATAATCCCTATTATGATTCTCACTTTAAGATAAAGGGGGGAAAATGGTATCTAAGTTCATGGAGTAAGCAAGTGGCAAAGCAGACATTGAATCCAAAGTCTTCATTTATTCTTTGTGTCAAAATATGTGTACAGAAACCACTACTCCATGCAAGAGATTCATTTTGTAGCTTGATGATATCATCATGATTGCATGTACAATATGGAAAATTAAAATTATGTGAAAATATGTTAAAAGATAATTCAATATAAATATACAGTATATATACACAAATACACACTCATACACATACACACAATATATATTCATATACTCTTCTCTAATGGTGGACTAAGAGATTGAACTCCAAGCAAAATCATCAAGTTTAAGTGATAATGCTTAGAGATTTACATCCTCAAATCAGTTCTCCTTTCCAGAAGTCGCATACTTATTAGAGCATTAACTACTAAATTCTTCTTTTATGTACTGATGGAAGTCTCAAAAGACAAGCTGTCTGTAGCCAAAATATAAAATGCCATGTGCAGTTAGGTCAAAAACTCTAATCTGCCTCCCAGTTATTACTGTCATGAAGCTACTTTTTATTTTGTCAGATGAAATTAAAATGTGAGTTTGCTTATGCTTTATAACCAGAAAAACACCATCAAGACCACAGTTCTTGGGATTTAACAGAAGCAAAATGATCAAAATGGCTGCTTGTATAAAACATTGGTCCAGTTCTCTGCTTTATGCTTTGAAGGGAACACATAATTTTAATTACCTTTGTGTATAGGGGGGAGAAAGACTATTCTCCAGCCATTTCCCTAGAGTCTGAAATATTTAGAATTGCTCAGCCAGCAGCCATGTTGTTGCATGAAAAATCATGCAAATTTCATTTTATGCCCAAAAGATGAAAATAATTGGGTTTGTTAGAAATCGAAATTTTGAGACTACATCACAGTCTTATTTTTTTCTGTTTTTCATATCTCCTTGTTTACACATAGGCACACATACTTTTGTATAAATCACTGTCTCATATACATATTTATACATTATATATAAATTCATTTATTTATTATTATAAATTTATTTATATAAGTCATTGTGCCCTTGGCCAATGGTAGAAAGTCAGAGTTTTAAGAAACTCAAGGAAAAGAATCTGTCAAAGTTTCTGGACTTACCTTCAGTAGCTGGCAGCCTGAAGCAAATCACTTCACCTTCCTTTGCCTCAGTTTCCTTGCATCCGTAATCTCCAAATTCTGTAAAAATTCTATTTACACATCAACTCATACTCACAGAATTTATAATTTCCAGATTCAGGGGATCTTTGTTATTGCATTATTTTAGTTCAAGTACTGGATTTATGCTTACAGAATCTGAAGGTGGATGAGGGCTTTGAGTACTAGTTATATTATTTCTAGATAGAGTGTTATCTTAAAGGTAATGGGTGCTACTTCAGAGATACCAGAAGCTTGGGCCACCGTCTTTTTCCCAGTTTTTATATTTACATATCTCAACAACATAAAACTGAATATTCAGGGTGCAGCAGTTCACTGTTCGTCTAGAATCTGTGTCAATCATTCTGCTCTACTGATAAGAAGTTAAAGTCCTAATTTTCCTCCCTAATCACTAAAACAGTTGTTTCATGTTCCAGTAGTTCTTTGATAATGTTTCTAGTTTGCCCTGTGTTGTAACTCTCCTTCTATCTGTAAATAGGCATTTTCAAGAAAATGGGTAAAGAAAGACTTGTGGATAGGTTGAGGGCAGAGCCCACTATTTTGGCCATTGGAAGACTCTCTAGGTGTCAGGCTTGAATCTCCTACTTGGCATTTCTAGGAAATCAATGTTATTATACACTTAGGATTGATCAGGTTTTGGGATACTGGTTTATATTCTATATTTTCTCAACTGATTTAAATATCAGAATGCAATTCATTAATGTATAATAAATGACATTTTGATGAACTAAAAGATTCATAATCTCTGCAAAACAAAGAGGACATGGGACCTGCATTTTATGGCATACTCCCTGTTCCTAATCCATAAGACTATGGAATGATTATCTGTCCAGAAATGTTTATCTTATGGATATAGCACACAATAACTACATTATATATCTCTTTTTTCCCCCTAACCTCCATATAAATCCCATGCTCCCATTCACATTTTCATTAACTCATTGTAAATATTCCCAAAGTGAGTGCTTATTATATATAAATGTGCAATTGGTTTAGTGACTTTCTGGGATTAGAGTATATCATTATTTCTTATCAGCCACTTATTCACAAAACATCTCTGTGTGTTCTAAATTGTTTTGCTTCATCAATTTGTCTCCTTATTTTTCAAGTAGAGAAGATAGATTTTTTCTGATCTTGTCTTTAAATTTTTTCAGGATACATAATTGCCTTCTACTTGTTCCCACAAAAATTTCAACAAAAATCATGAATACAAGCTTAGGCTTTACACATAAGGAAAAAAAATCCAGGGACATATATATTTCATCTTTGTATTTCCAGATAATTGTTACAAAAACTATCCCAACTAGATTTATTTGCTGTCATATTTTCCTTATAGTTAAACCTTGTGTTTTTTTTTTATTTGTTTTTGTTTTTTTTTAATTTAAGCCAATATAGATACAGGTTTGTTTTTCATTATCCTCCATGAAGGAAAAATACAGATGACTATAAATCAATATATCTATTTGTTTTCTTGATTATAGTCAGCACCAAGCTGGCATTTCAATAACTAACACCTACCTCAATATAATCCATTATACTTTTGATTCTTCTGCAATCTGATAATGTGTCCTTCTAGTTTAGTCTTCAAATGTCGAATACCACATGTAACAGGTTATTTTAGTTTTTAATAAATATGTTCTCTCTTCAAACAGTAGCCATTTATAATGTTGTTAAGTACTACTGAAGCTTTAGGATCATCTCCAGTGTTGTCTGATTGAACTCCTTCCTCTTCTGTTCACATGTCTATCTAGACATCACCATCCTTCTACCCCGCCATCTGCATTTGTCATGTGCATCCCAGAATTATTGTAGTTCAGACCCACAGATAGATTAGAAGCTCCTTCTTTACTACTGGGTAGGCCTCAGAGCCATTTAGTTACTATACTGAAAGCTTTCTAAGGGAAAGCATCATCTTTTTCTTATAACCATAATGCTTAGCATAGTTTATAGTGCATAGTAGACTTCTAATAAAATTTTTAAGGAAAAGGATGAATAATCAAATAAACTAAGGATTAAACCTAAACTTTGACCTTCCTTCCTAATGCTTGCTAGTTTCTTTACTACATATTGAGCTTCCCAATTCTCAAACATTTAAAACTTAAAGTCTTATATTAAGGGCATTTTTAATACAAAGAGGAGCAAAAACTAGCATAGCCTTTGTCTCCTTGAAAATTATAGTCTAGAAAAGGATAAAAAAAAAAGAGTAGATAATAGTAAAAAACAAAGTTTCAACTCTGAAAAATACTGCAAAAGAGAATAAGATATACAGTATTTTGAGAGCTCATAATAAAGACATTTTACTTTATTAGGTAAGCTAGGCTTTCCTGAATAAGGTGCACATGCACTTCTATTGAAAGGATAAAATAGAAATTAAGTAATTGATAAGTATGGGGGAGAAAATCCAAGTAAATTCTTGAGAGTGAAAACAAACAAGGAATGGAAAAGGCCACTATGTTAAAGCACAGGGAATGTAGAAAAGTATGCTAAGTGAAAAAATTAAAGAAGTTGAGATAATCAGATCATGGAGTTTTTAGGTCACATCAAGATTTGTCTAAGAGGGATTGGAGTCCACAAGGGACAGAAGTGACCAGATTTTCACTTTTAAATGATCACCCAAATTTCAGTGTTCTGAGTGAACTAAAGGGGGCACTAAAGTGGAGGTAGATAGATCAGTTTGTCATCAAGAGAGTTTTCTGGCTTGTACAACTAGGTGGATGTGGGTGTTACTCATCGAGATAGAAAACTCAGTGCGTGGGAAGATTATGAATTTGATTTGGGAATTTGAATTTGAATGTGTGTTTGGAAATAAGTCCTAGGAGAGATGTCTTATAGGAAATTGAATGTATTGACTTAGAGCTCAGAAGAAATTACTTGTGTTTGGGTAGTAATTCAAGCTATGGACATGGAAGAGAGTATAGAATAAAAGTAGGGAAAGCTTAAATCTTAACTTTGAGGTACTCTACCACTTAATGTCTATGTACATAAGAAGAAGCCTGCAACAATGAAGAAAGAGCTAGCCCAGAAGGGGTGAAATATGGTGAATGTGTAACAGAAGACCAGGGAAAAACATGTTTTGAGAGGGAGGGATGACATTGTGTCAAAAGCTATCATGATATCAACTAAAATCTGAAAAATGTTCATGATATTTAGTAACATGGAAATCATTGGGAATCTCAGCAAGAGCTCTTTCAAAGGACACATGAGACTAGAGGCCAGAATGACGGGTGAGGAGTTGAGTGGAAGTCAAAATGGAGATAAGTATAGACAACTCTAGCCTCTCTCAGGCTTTGTGATTATGATGTTGGTGACTTCCCGGGGAAGTAAAGTGACAATACCTTGGAAGTTCTTTTCCCATTGCCTTATTTCTTGTTCTCCCTTTTTTAAATAAGCTAGTGATAGAGTCCTAGGGTGCCTCCCTTTTGGGACTGGCCACTTTGTTAATTTCTAAACATGATGAATACTTGCTTCCTATGCTGACTAATTGTATGAATAATTTTTTTAATTTAAATTCAATTAGCCAATGTATAGTACATCATTAGTTTCAGATGTAGAGTTCAGTAATTCATCAGTTGTATATAACACCCGGTGCTAATCACATCACATGCCCTCCTTAATGCCCATCACCCAGTTACCCCATCCCCCTGCCCACCTTCCCTCCAGTAATCCTCTGTTTGTTAACTATAGTTAAGGGTCTCTCATGGTTTGTCTCCCTCTCTGATTTCTTCCTATTCAGTTTTCTCTCCCTTCCCCTATGATCAAATGCACTGATTCTTATATTCCACGAATGAGTGAAACTATATGATTATTGTCTTTCTCTGATTGACTTATTTTGCTCAGCTTAATACCCTCCCCAGTTCCATCAATATCGATGTAAATGGTAGGATTTTATCCTTTCTGATGGCTGAGTAATATTCCAGCGTGTGTGTGTGTGTGTGTGTGTGTGTGTGTGTGTGTATCACATCTTCTTTATCCATTTGTCTCTGTTGAGGGACATCTGGGCTCTTTCCATAGTTTGGCTTTTGTGGACATTGCTGCTATTAACATTGGGTGCAGGTGCCCCTTTAGATCACTACATTTGTATTTTTGTGATAAATACCTAGTAGAGCAATTGCTAGGTCATAGGGTAGTTCTATTTTTAACTTCTTTTTTTTTTTTTAAAGATTTTATTTATTTATTCAACAGAGATAGAGACAGCCAGCGAGAGAGAGAACACAAGCAGGGGGAGTGGGAGAGGAAGAAGCAGGCTCATAGCGGAAGAGCCTGATGTGGGGCTCGATCCCGGATCTCCGGGATCACGCCCTGAGCCGAAGGCAGGCGCTTAACCGCTGTGCCACCCAGGCGCCCCTCTTTTTAACTTCTTGAGGAACCTCCATACTGTTTTCCAGAGCGGCTGCACCAGCTTGCATTCCCAGCAACAGTGTAAGAGGGTTCCACTTTGCATCCTCACCAACGTTTGTTGTTTCCTGACTTGTTAATTTTATTAATAGATTTACAAAGTCTTCTACAAGGCTCAAAGTAAAACATAATTGATGACATCTGTGTCCAAATTCCTATTTCCATGATTTCCTGGGTGAGTTTCAATGATATGTCTTTAAGTTTTCTCAGTAACATTTAAGAAATGGAATTTAGAATTAGGGTACATAAGAAAAGTAATATCAGGATGAAATATTAGGTATGAGGCAATTGTGATGTCTCAGAGTGAAGATGGACTTATTATTACCTTTACTCCATTTCCCTCTTCATTTTAAGAAACACATACCTAATGATTATTCTATACTATATAAGGCTCTAGCTAATAAATAGGAACGATAAATGGAGATAATTATAAATATGCTACAAATGCAGAAGAAAGGCTATGTCAGAATAAACAAATACAAGATTGAAGAGAATGGGATTAAGAGAATGAGTGTAAGATTCTTTTGAATGCAAGCCTGAGATGCAGTGATAAATAGAGAACTAGTAAGAAAACAAAATTTAGGGTGCCTGGGTAGCTCCGTCAGTTAAGCGTTGGACTGTTGGTTTCAGTGGCTCAGGTCATGATCTTAGGGTTGTGAGATGGAGCCTGGCATCAGGCTCCCTGCTTAATGGGGCATCTGCTTCTCCCTCTTCCTCTGCCCCTCCCCCTGTTAATGAGCTCTCTCTCTCTCTCTCTCAAATAAATAAATCTTTTAAAAAAAATTAACATTATCTTAGAAACTCTGCACTGGTCTAAAAATAAAGAAGTATTGGTTATTGTAATAATCCAGATAACAATTTTGGAGAGTAAATTTAAACAAGAGGCATTATGTAATTGAAGTACTTTCAAGACTTACTGAATACTGGGAACATGTCAAAGGGAAAGGCAGTCAGTTTAGAGTCAAAAGGAGCTTTATATGCAATATACTTTATTTTTTTTTATTTTTTTATTTTTTAAAGATTTTTATTTATTTATTTCACAGAGAGAGAGACAGCCAGCGAGAGAGGGAACACAAGCGGGGGGAGTGGGAGAGGAAGAAGCAGGCTCCCAGTGGAGGAGCCTGATGTGGGGCTCGATCCCACAACGCTAGGATCACGCCCTAGCCGAAGGCAGACGCTTAAGGACTGTGCCACCCAGGCGCCCCTATATGCAATATACTTTAAAAGGGAGAGATTTTTAACAAGTTAAAATATAATTTTTGGCTCCCTAGCCATCATGTGTTAGTAGGCCATCCAAGCATGCAGAAAAAAATACAAACCCACTGAGAGCTATTGTGCAGCTATCTAAACATTTCCTCAAATGCTCTCTGGGAAGGCCCACTCAGTAACCAGCATTTTCTAACATATCCCCTAGACTGACAAAAACAAGTTAGAGAATCCGTTGATTGAAAATATGTCACAGATTTACTTAGTTATATTTCCTTACATGAGACTGGAAAGTTAAATTTTACTTTTAGTTGCATGTAAAATCACTTTACTTTTATTAGTTTCTGGTATGTGTTCTGAGTCTGTTCTTAGATGACCTAAAGCTTTTCAACTTTGTCATAAGCAAATTTACACAGTACTCTTGATTTCTCATATAAAGTTCTTCTAGAGAAGGTTTATTTTTAAGGAACCAAATTCTATGTCTTTATCTTTCAAACGTATGTTTGCTTTACTATATTGCCTTTGGGTTTTTTTTTTAAATAATTTTTAAGCATATTTATGTTGAATTAATCTACATGTGCTATAAGATCTAACAATGACAAGAATTGTAAGGTAATTTTAAACTAAGCCAAATATACTCAGTGGTTTTTTTTTTCCATATTAGTTGAATAAACATTTGAGTAGAACCTTCAAGTTTGAATAATAATATTTGTCCAAAAAAGTTATAGATTTCTATTTTATGTAATATTAGATACTTTGTTGATACTTAAGGAGCTTTCCATATTTTTTTCTAGATCGCCTAATGATTTAAAATTCATATATGCTTTTAAAAAATGCCTTATTCTCATTTTCCAAGTTGTTTTTTGAAAAATTTCCTCACATGATGGCAGTTATGATTTTTATGAAATGAAGAATTCTCTCTTCATTCCTTGTTCTGAACAAGACTTTAAGTAAATTTTCCCAATATGTGAGTTCTTAGGTTTATTATTTTTGGCTTTTGTCTATTATTTTGCTTTGCTTGATTAATAATCATGTGTTTGCAATATTTCCTTTGACCTAGTAAAATATGTGATTTACTTGACTCAATGATGTATGCAGATAATGATTAAACTCACAGTAATTGAAGTCTAATTATTAAGTAGTGATCTAGATAATGAACAAATGAGCTCAATGTATCGCTGTTCACATACTTGGGGCGATTGAAAGGGTGTAGTGATATCTTCCTATCCAAAATATTGATTGTGTCTCTAGGAGTCTCTAAAAACTTTAATATCTTTGGGAAGATTAGGTATGTTTGGAGGGGGAACTGAACTGGATATACCTTGGGAAAATCAGTTAGACTTACTTAGTTTTAGTTTTTTCATTTATAAAATACAGATAATTTTTGTCAAACAGATTGTTCTCACTCTTAAGATAACATCTGTGACTTTTTCAGACTAGAATGATGATATTAATCTTCAATTATTCTTTAGATCACCTATCGAATGCATCCCTTAGCAGAATTCTGAGGAAAAAAGGAAGCTTTCAAAGAGACTTTGGGAAAATGATTGTGGGACTCTGACCCTGGAGAACTGGAGACTATAGTAATGGTACCCAAGAAACTATATCTGTGGTGGGAAGAAGAGGGAGTTTGAGCTGATATTGAATAGTAAGGTGCATAACTGGGGACCAGAAATACAATGAAAAGGAATTTTTATTTCCTGGTTTTGTTTTTGGAATATATTCTGTTACTAGCCTACGACCTTCCACACCAGATGTTTTCGTATGCTTTAGCCACCAAACAGTTTAATGAGTTAGGCCTACTTTAACAGCAACATATTATAGAGTAATTTGTTTTCTTTTATTGGTGTACATGTTATATATATGTTTCCACTGTAATGTCCTCATTTGCATAAGTTTAAATAGGCATATGAATTACAGTACTGAAGCTGATGCACAACAGTTTATGGGTCCCTACACCTGATGTCGGCTTGATAACACATATAGCTCAAATGCTCTATTAGAAACATTTCTTATTTTTCTCCTTATAAAACCTCTGAATTCAGCTCTGAGGCAAGAATGCTATTTTGTTTTCTATCTCTTCATGCATTAGTTAATACAAATTATCTACTTTTGTGAAATATGTATGCAGTACACTGCCTGGTAATCCATTGTCCCTAACCTCAATTATATGCAATCTTATGCAAAAAATAAAACATGAACAGATATTTATAATGCAAAAGTCAAAGTTACAGGCACCGCATTGATAATACAGAATGTTATGGAGGTTCCAGATAGGAAGTGATGAATTCTATCATAGGCAGTGAAAGTGGGCATCTTGGAGAAGGTGCCTTTAGATCTGTACATTGAGAGATGACTGGTAATCTCCTGAAAAAGACAGACTGAAGATCATTTATGAGCTATTGAAAGTTTTAGAATAGAAGGGTAATACTGGAGAGATGCTTTAGGAAGATGGAAGTGGTCACTTGAGCCAGAAGGGTTAGAAAGGAGGGGATGATTCTGCAAGTACAAATGCAATTAGGGCAATATTTTAATAATAAGTTAGTAGGGGGTGCCTGGGTGGTACAGTTGGTTTCTGAGTGTCCACTCGGTTTCTGCTCTGGTCATGACCTCAGGGTCCTAGGATCAAGCTCTACGTCAGGCTCCATGCTCAGTATGGAGTCCGCTTGAGATTCTCTCTCTCCCTCTGCCCCTCTCGCTAGTGCTGTCTCTCTCTCTCTCTAAAATAGATAAAAATCCTAAAAAAAAAAAAAATTGCTCAGTAATTCACAAGCACTGACTCCCTGCCACAAAACCATCTGCAAAGATTGTTTTCCCCAGTTTACTGACACATAATTGACATATAATATTATATTAAAAGTATACAACATAATGACTTGATAAATGTATCTATTGTGAAATGATTACCACAATAAATGTAGTTAATATCCATCACCTCACATAGTTACCATTTTTGTTGTTGTGATGAGAACTTTTAAGATCTACTTTCTTAGCAACTTTGAAATACATAGTACAGCATTGTTAACTACGGTCATCATGAAATACATTGCATCCTCAGAACTTGTAACTAGATGTTTGTACCTTTTGACCACCTTTAACGAGTCCCCCCCCCCACCGCCACCGCAACTCTGGCACCCACAAATCTGGCCTCTGTTATCCATGAATTTGAGTTTTTAGATTCTGCATATAAGCGAGATCACACAATATTTGTCTTCCTCTGTCTTATTTTACTTAACATAATGTCCTCAAGGTCCATCCATGTTATCAAAAATGGCAAGTTTCCTTTTCAGTTTTCAGGGCTTTGTTACCTACTTTACATCCTAAATTCTCTCTCTTCATTAAGATTCCCAAATGTATAAGAATAGAAACTGTGATTTATTTTTCAATGTACATTTAACATATTGGTATTTAATTATGCTATGTTTATAGGGATGTTTTATTCTAATTTTAATCAGATGTTTCTAGGTCTAAATGAAATATAGTCTTATTTTAATTAAATGGTAGACTATGCTAAAAAAATGGAAAAAGCTAAAAGAAAAGAACCCTAATGCAAGATTCAGTTTTCAGCTGTTGATTTTGTAAATATAAAGTAGCAGCTTTCTAGCTGAACCAGCCAGACAAGTTTAGAAATTATGTACAGGACCCATCTGTTAAGCCAGGATTTTCTTTTATTTAATTTCATTGAAATGTCTGAATATATTACCTAGCCAAATATATGGGCTTCTGTTAAATATTAGAATTGTGACAAAACCAACATTCTTATTACAAATAAATGATAATACAGGTAATTACAGACAAGGTCATTCAGAACTTATTTTTTAGTAAGAAAGACTCACATTGTTTATTGAAACTAACATTCACTTGATGACATTTCTCCTTTTAATTCCAAAGTTCAGTCTAGCTAAATCCATTTATTTTCTTTCTTTTTGTTTACTGGATACTAAATATATTCAGTTTATTGCTTACTTGTTGATCTATTCTCTTGAGTTGTACAGTTTTCTTTTCCTGTTGATATACATAGAAAATGAGTAACGTATTTTTTATTTATAAATACCTTGTTTGGTTGCACCTACTGAAACTATGAAGACTCCTTTTTAATTACATCTAGAATTTATTATCTATCCAAGTCTCTGGGCCTAATATTTATGAAAGCATAGTGTTTAATGCTGTTTTGCTAGCTCATTTCTTTTCAAGAAATATACACTTGAAAACTTTTCTGTTCAGTCTCAGTATAAATTCTCAAAGCAGTTGCAATTGACCCTGTGCTTTATCAGAAAGTTCTTTTCTATATTAAGTTGAAATGTTTTTTTTTTTCCTTCTATTTCCACCTATAGCTCAATCCCTGTGGCTATGCAGAACAAATCTTATTCCATACAACAGCCTTGCAAGTATTTGAGGATGGTTATACTTATACTGCTACGTTATTGCCCTAGGCAGTTTTTCATGAGTCATGGCTTTGGTTTTTTTACCATCTTGTCTTCAAATGTATCCCAATTGGTTGATGTAGCCAGAGTTGACTGCAGGACACTGGCATTAGTCTGAACATAACAAAATTAAGTAGGACCAACACTAACTTTGTTCTTCAGAATATATTTTCAGTAAGAGCCCCCACCACCTAGCCACACATAAGCATACTCACCTGATCAGATTAGCTTTTAAATTGTTTCATAGTGTTGTCTCATATTTAATTTAAAGTCAAATAGAATTTGAGGCATGAGATAGAACTTAAAAATCAGTTATTGGATAGAAAAAGAACACAAAAAATATTTAGCTAAACCTTAAAAACTCATGTATTTATTGAACAAATCTTTTAGAAATTTTTAAAGCCATACATTGTCAAGAGACTTTTAAGTCTTTCATTAAATTTTTAAGTACTGTTATATCAAATCCTACATAAAATAATTTAGCTCAAATGTTCAGGTAAGTAACATAGATTCTTTTTCTTAAATAAGACTGTACCATACATGCTCTGAGTGGGCTTGGTTGCTCAAGGGAAGAGACCAGGAAAGCACTGATGTGAGAAGAGACATTTCCTTGCTGGTCTCTCCATTTCAGGAAGGTTGCTTGCCAAGGCCTCATCCCCACCTGTGCAACTGCCAGCATCAGTCCGTGCAGCATGCATGTGTAATTTGCTTTTCTAGGGAACTATATCGGAGCAGGGTTGACTGATTGAGAGCTACAGACTCAAAGGAGAAAGCTGCCCTGAGGACATAGAAGCTGCTTATATTTTGGTCTTTTTTCAGTCTAGGGAGATATAGCTCTTGTTAGGTATAGAAGAGGCAATATTGGCTAGACTGGCAATGCTCTCCTGAACGCTGCAAGTGATCCTCATTGTAGGTGCATTCTTCACATAGCATTGTTCATCAGAGTACCACCCAGGTACATACAAACAAAGCAATATAGAGACAGACCAATTGGGACCCAATTTTATATAAAAGATAGTCTTCATAGAATTATTTATAATTGGAAGAAAAAAAAGATACCACCTAAGTGGCCAATAATTACAGTATTATATACTTTTAATTATATATGTATGTACCTTCATACAAGGAAATGCTATACATCCATGTGTGGTGATACTACAGAGAAACCTTCAATATTTCCATAAAATATTGATGAAATACTAAAACAAAAATTTCAAGGTAGTATGAATAGCAGTATTTCATTGTTAAAACACATAAGTGATGTATTTGGAGAGAGATAATTGAGACTGAGATGCAGAGACAGAAGGAGAAAGAAAAGATTATAAACCATAATTTTAAAGGATTTATCGCTAGATGGTGGAATCACTGGTGACTTACTATTTTAATTTCTGTATTTATGCTTCTATGCATTATGTAAACATTATATAAGCAATAAAGTTACAACTTTTATAAAAGTATATCAAAGTAAAGTTTCTAAGTTACAAACAACAGAAATCAGCTCTAGCAAACTTGAGCAAAAAGGGATGTGATCAATCAGTAGGGTGGCTGGATCCATGATTGAGAAAGATGTCAAGGGAAGCAGGATAGCAAGGGAAGCCGGGATAGCCAAACAGAGCCGAATCAGGCAACATAAGGGAATAGTCTGCTTAAAACTCCTCCACTGATACGTTTACCAATGGACCGTCACTTGACACCTCTGCTCCCATCCCTGGAATAATTACTAACTCTCCTTACATCTTTTACCTCACTTTGTTAAGACACAAAAGTTCAGGTGGGATGGTGTATGTTATTGACTCACAACACAATGCATATGTCTATACCCAAGCTTCCAAGTCCCTGCATGACTAATTCTGTGCTTCTCTTGGCTTCAGGTGGAGACACTTCTACCATTTTGAAATTATTATTACCTCCCTTCAAAGAAAGGGTGTTGAAAGCTAAGTAGTGACAAATGTTCTGTACATCAAATTTTGGAATGGGATAGTGAAATACTGTATTAATACTTCTCTAGAGATTCCTAAAATCCTTAAATAAGATCCTTAAAATATATTTTTATCTGTACAAGAAATTCTAATTGTGTTTGCCACAATTCCTATGACTCCAGAACATTTCAATAATGTGTATTTATGTGGTTTAGGCATAATAGGAATGCATTCTCCTGAAGGCCAATACATAAACTGATTCATCCATCCATTGCCAGTCTTAGACACCATATATTAGTATCGGTATATTGTAGAGTATCATCTGGATGGTTTTTGCTCAAGAGAGCTATGACATTTCATTTTCTTTATTTAATAGTAAGGGAAAATTAATTACTAAATTGACAAAATTCAAATTGAAAAATAAAGATTTTTATTTTTGAGTAATACGTAGGAGTCTTTTTTTGTATTAATAGACTTGAAAGAAAAATGTAAACTAGATTACAATCATGGAAATCCATGATTAGGCTAGTAATATAGTGATAACTCCTTACTAATAAAACATAAGCATTTAATAAGGGTGTTCTCTATACTTTATTAGATATTTCACAAGATCACAGAGAAAGTTATAGATGCAGTACCTGCCACTGAGTTGCTTTATGAGCTAAAAGATGACACTCAACAAATGGAAATGAAAGACAGAGTGCACATCAGAGATAAATACATAACTATGTCCCCCCAGTTCTTTTGTAAAAAAAAAAAAATACATGACTGTGTCATAGATGAATGTGTGCTAAGAGATACTGAGATGGCTTTAAAACTGAGATTCCTCTAATACAAATCCAGGAAGCAATTGAGTTTTCAGTTCACCTACAAACCTCCCATAACCACAATGAGAATTTTTTTTCTTTTTTTAAATTGAAGTATAATTAACATACAGTGTTCTGTTGCTTCAAGTATACAATATAATGATTCAGCAATTCTATACATTACTCAGTTCTTATCAAGATAAGTGTACTCTTAATCCCCTTTTTCTCTTTCAGCCATATTCCATCCACCTCCGCTCTGGCAATAAGCAGCTTGTTCTCTGTATTTAAGAGCCTATTGTTCTTGTTGTTGCTTTTTCTCATTTTCGTTTGTTCATTGTTTTATTTCTTAAATTCCACAGATGGGTAAAATCATACATTATTTGACTTTCTCAGTCTAACTTATTTAACTTAGCATTATACCCTCTAGGTCCATCCATGCTGCTGCAAATGGCAAGATCTTATTCTTTTTTATGGCTGAGTAATATTCCATTGTGTATATGTGTGTATGTACGTACACACACACACACCACATCTTTATCCATTCATCCATTGATGAATACTTTTGGTTGCTTTCAAATCTTGGCTATTGTAAATAACCACATGGAGAATACTTTTTAATTGAGGAAGAGGGGAAAGAGCCCTTTAATAATTGTTATTATTTTGCATATACACTAAGTCTCAATTGGCAATTCAATCCTTCTGTGATCTGTTCAGTGGAAATTAGTTCCTTTCCCTTCCCTCCTTGTATTCCCTGAACTTTGTTTTTAACTATATTTTCTCGCTCAAGTTTGTGTAGGATGATAATAATGAGCTTTTAGTGATTCAAATATCAAAGCTTAGATTAGCTAGTTCGAGGTCATGCAGTTTATAAATCAAAGCACTAAGATTCAATCTTGAGCAGTCTGACTCTGGAGTCCATATGTATGTTTTATTGAAGTATAGTTGACACGATGTTACATTAGTTTCAGGTACACAACAATGATTCAACAACTCTGTTATGCTGTGCTCATCACAAGTATAGCTACGGGCTATCACCATACAATGTTATTAGAATTCCATTGATTATTCCCTATGCTGTACCTTTCATCCCCATGACTTATTCATCCCTAACTGGAAGCCTTTACCACCCACTCTCACTCACCCACTTCCTCTGTATTTATGGGTCTATTTATGCTTTTGTGTGTGTGTGTGTGTGTTCATTTTTTTTCTAGATTCCACATATAAGTGAAATCATATGGCATGTGTCATTCTCTGTATGACTTAGAGTCCATAGTTTATAAATAAGCAAAAGAGCATCATTTTTTGCATGTCTTTGTACTGGATGAATCAGCAAATTTAGGTCTAAGAGGAGATAATAGATAATATTTTCAAGTCAAAATATCCTTTACCATCGCTACAGAAATTTCAGTATATTTTATCTTGTTTCAAAAAGTTATATCTAAATATTTATTTCTTTATAAAAGTTTCCTTAGGGCTACACAACAAACCCAGAGAGGTACATTACTTGACTTTTCTCCATGCAAGTCCAAATCAAGTAAGGTGATCTGAACTATGAGCTTCTGTGATGAATTTGGAGATCTTGAACTGGATTGTCCCTTATACTGAACATAGGAGACAGTTCTCCATACTTAACACCATTGTCCCAGTATGTACCAGCATTTCCATACATTGTATGTACTCAACAAATTTATATTAAATGCATAAATAATGGAAATACATAGCATAAAGGACTTGGAATTGCAAGACCTGTCTTCAACACTAGGCTTTGCCACTTGCTGATTATTTAGTTTTGGGCAAGTAATTTAACATCTTAGAATGTAGGTACATTTATTTATAAAATTTAAAAAATTTAAAAAATTTTAAAAGTTTTCTTGGACCATATTGAGAGACATACATAACCTTCAAAAATTATAAATAATAATTATAAAGCCATATCTAAGGCAGAATGACAATGGTCTTAATATTATGGAATCACAGTGTCTCTGTATTGAAACAGACCTTAGAGTCATTAAGTTCAGCCATACCTCTGGTGCTTGATTATCTTTCTAAGTAAAGATGTGTTGGATATAAAATGCTTACTTTATTTTACACAGAAGAGATCATTAACTCTGTCCCCAGTATGTCTTAGAACATTTCCTTTAAATTATAGAGGAGTGTTATTTTCTATTCTTTACTCCACTCTTTTAATCCTCACACAACTATATTAGATAGGTGCTATTCCTATCTCTATTTCATAGACAAGGAAATCTAAAAAATAATTGTGGTGTCACTTGCCAAGGATTCACAGCTAGTAAGTTGTAGAGCCTGGACTTGATCCCAGACAGCCGGGGTGCAGACAGTCTCCAGAATTTTAAATAATCATAACCAGTACAGCAAACTGTTCCCAGGTAAAGTGGAATGCGGGAATCTCCTCTGCTCCCTGATGTAACTGTGGATGGATGTAAGAAGCATCCTTTTAAATGTCATAATAGTCTGGAGTGTAGACCAGCACAGTCCAATGTTACTTTCTGAGATGAAGGAAATGTTCCAGATCTGTACTGTCCAACATAGTAGCTAGTAGCCACATTTGACTTTTGAGCATTTGATATGTGCTAGTGTGATTGAGGAACCAACTTTTTAATTTTAATAATTTAAATTCAATAGCTACATGTGGCTAGCAGCCGCATAGCACTTATTGAACAACGTAGTTTTAGTCTTAATTCTCTCATGTTTTTTTTCTTTGGCATATATGAAAACTGCATTTCTATGTGTGATGCTTTCCCTAGTTGGAGCCAGGGAAGACAAAGTAGTAGCAAGAATTTAGAACGGTACAAATAATTCCTGTATTCCTTCACTTGTAACCTCCAAAGTTAATTCCGTGTGTGTGTGTGTGTATGATTATTTCCCTGAACAATTTGAGAATACACTGTAGGCATGATTCCCCTTTCCTTTATGAAATACTTAAATGTATATTTCCTAAAAATAGACATTATCTTACATAAATCAGGAAATTAACATTTATTAGTCATAATGCTATTATCTAATCTACAGACATTATTCAGATTTCAGCACTTGTCCCAATAATGTCTTTTATATCCAAGCAAAAACCATCTTATGCTTCGCATTTAATTTTCATGTCTCTTTAGTTTCCTTTATTCTGAAAACAGTTCCTCAGTCTTGATTTGCATTTCATGACATAGATATTTTTTAAATGACATAGGCCGGTTTGCAGGCTTTCTCTCAATTTAGGTTTGTCCAATGCTTCCTTATGATGAGATTTATTTTGTGCATCTTCATTAGGAAAGTGCAGAAACAATAAAGTGATGGTAGGAACGACAGAGTGATGATGTGTCCTTTGTGGTGCATGATATCAAGAGGCACATGATGTCCATTTGTACCATTAGGGTGGTGTTAACTTTGATCACTTTAAGAATCTGTCTACCAGGAAGGTGTTTGCTAGTTAAGAATATAATCCTTTATTTTGATGCTCTATTGCCCACACTTGGACAGATAAAGCCTTCTCAAGCTGGCCTCTATATCTTTTTGACATGACTCCAATATTACTTGGGTACATCCCTTATTTCTGGCGCAAGAAGAGTTTTAGACATATTTTTTTTACTTTCCCCAACTAGCCTTGAAATCAGTAATTTTCCCAAAATGCCTGGATTTCTTTTTGTTCTTTTAGATTTCTTTTTGAAAGAAAGGTATTTTGAAATCTTGGGGCCAGTTTTGCTTCTCATTGCTACTTGATGTGATTGGTTGTTTTTAGGCCTTCTTAGCAGATACAACGAGGAAGTACACCTACTCATAGTGTATATATGGTACATACACCCAAATGTCTGTATATTTTATATAATTATATATCTACATATTTCTGTATCTTAAGATCCATAAGTTCAAACCAATATCTCTAATTCCAACCAACACCATGGAGTTTCATGCTCTCTTCCCCCTTTCTCATATTTGTACCTCTCTTCTCTGACAGTGTAAAACCTAGCTTCTGTTATCTATAATGTATTTATTTGTTCATTCCTAGAATACAAAGAAAATAGTTTCAACATTATTAACCCACGAATATGAGAAAGAGATGCCGACTGTGTAGAGTTCAGTATTTGTTTGGAATTCTTTGTGTCTTCAAACTGAGGATATATAGTCCAAATAGTTTAAAAGTTACCTGAAATCTCCCTTCTGCCCCACAGCCAGTGTGGCTGTTATTCATTGTAAATGCAACTCTTGTGTTTTTTAAATTTCTACTTAATTTTTTTTTTAAGTAAGTGAAACATTACAAAGTTCTCAAAATCAAAACTGTACCAGAAATTCCACTTAGGGGCGCCTGGTGGCTCAGTTGGTTGAGCGTCTGCCTTCAGCTTTGTTCGTGATCCTGGCGTCCTGGGATCGAGCTCCGCGTTGGGCTCCCAGCGAGGTGGGGAGCCTGCTTCTCCCTCTTCTCCCCACTTGTGTTCTCTCTCATTGGGTCTGTCTCTCTCAAAAAAAAAAAAAATCTTAAAAAAATTACACTCAGAAGTGTTATTCTTCCCACCCTTTCTTCATAAAAGTTTAGGGGAGGTTATAAATAAGATGATAAATGTTTAGATTTTGCACACTACTTTGTTCCTATTTAGGTTCCCAAAAGTGTGATCTAACTACTCATCTAATAATATTGCTTTACCTACGTTCATGCTTCATACCTTTTCCTCTCATCTATGAAACCGAATTGGAATGCAAATATGTGAATAAAATGCTTCTCAAGCTTGGGTATTTGAAACCTTACTAGAATAGATTATTTGCATCCTTGTCACAATTGATCACAAAACACTATTGTGTTTAGTTTCCTAATTAAGAATTACTGGACTGTTTTATTCCTTAAAAAGTAGAATGTGGTTATTGCATATGGGATAAGCATAATGTTATTGCAGGAGTAATGTACAAAACATATCAGAATCAGACCTCATTTCAGTGGTGCCTTAACTGTGAAGAAAATAGCTGTAATTCTGTATGAAGGTTATAATTGTGAGTCGGAGTGAAACAAATAGAGAGTCCTGAGGCGTGTCTGAAGAAATGAGCAGATTACATGCTTAACTAATTATGAGTGATAAGGTTTCTAGATTAGGTCATGTCCCACAAAAGGAAAGGAGGAAGAAGCACTGTGTCATTAGAATCACTTTTATTTCAATGCATTTCTCTTAAGAAAAAGCTTTGTTTCTGGAAGCCTTGCAGCATTTTACTCCTGAATTCTGTGCATACTTTAGTCATTCTATTATGTATACTTTGCTAATAGTATTTGATAAATATTTCAGAGAACAGGTTTCTCCTCATGGTTAAACATTTGCAGTAAAAATTCTGGATCAAATTTGAGATTTCTTCCATTGGGAGAAATACATATATTTCTTTTTATGATTACATAAAAGTTACTACATTTCATAAAAAAATTTAAAACACATTTAATTATACTGTGATTTTATAACTAAGCAATAGAAGAAACAAGGAAAACTGTATTTATAGAGAACTCATGAATGACAAAAATAACTATGAATCTTAAACATTTGTGGGAAGTAAATACAGATGATATATCAAGACCAAAAATGTAATAACCATGTAGGTATCGGCAACATGACAATCTCCCTATGATGGTTACTTTTAAATATACTTTCTACATTCTTGATAGTATATCAAAACATATTTTCTTGTCCATATCTTAATAGCAGTGGAAACTTAGGGTTGTTAAATTAAGTTGCACATATTTAAAATGTTAGTTCTAATACATTTTTAGTAAATGTCATATCTCAATTTTGAAGGGAAAATTTAACATATGATCCTGTAGCACAGATATATTAAAGTCTTTTTATATATGAATATGCATTTTCTAACATATCTCCAGTTTCACTACAAATTTTTCAAAGCAATGCACAGCTGTGTCTTGCTTATTTGTTTAGTACACAGTTTCTACATTTGTCGATCTCATCTTCCAAATGAGGTACATACGGCAACCCGTCAGAACCCAACTCTTCTCCATGCCATGGCTGTGGTTTCCAAGGCCCCACATTTCCTTGCACCACCCACCCTCCTGAAGATTTCTTTCTTTTCTGACTTCATGCATCCTTTATATGTCTACCTCTGTCCTTGCTGCTGGAGAGGAACTTCCAACTATCATCACCAGGATTTCATTGGGGTCTAGCTGCATACTGCATCCCAGGATTTTCTTGTGATGCTTTTGGAAGCCCAATCTTTATGTAAGTTATTTCTATGAGAAATTGGGGTTCAGTATTCTAAGCAACTTATCTATAAATTTAAAGACTACCGTGGATCATAGTTTTTTTTTTAAAGATTTTATTTATTTCAGAGGGGGAGAGAGAGAGAGAGAGTGAGCAAGCATGAGTGGGGGGAGGAAGAGAAGCAGACTCCCCGCTGAGTGGGGAGCCCGACATGGGGCTCAATCCCAGGACACTGGGATCATGACTTGAGCCGAAGCAGATGCTTAACCGACTGAGCCACCCAGGTGCCCCTGGATCATAATTTTTAAATTTTTTATTTCTCATCATAGTGATATGTCCCATTCTTTAAATGTGACCAAGGGATCGTGCCTAAATTTTCTTGGTCCTTTTGAAATACCTTGCCAAGTATCTAGAGTAGGTTTCTAACTAGCTAATGTTTTCCCCCTCCTTTTTGGTCTGAATTAAGTATTGAAGAGAAATTATCCTAATAACGTTCTTTTCCTTCTCCAGATGAAATTGTTATGATGGCAAAGAAAAACATTATTAGCTTTTCCACTTCCACTGCAATAAGGTTTTCAATAAGTATCAGGAAACTCATCAGGCCCCTCTTAGTACACAAGCTTGCTTTTCTCTCACCTGACTTTGTAATTATCATTAGGACTAAAGAACCTATAGCCTCCAGCCAGGTATCTACAACATAGCATACCCCTTTATTATTTTTTTTTAAGATTTTATTTATTTATTCGACAGAGACAGAGACAGCCAGCGAGAGAGGGAACACAAGCAGGGGGAGTGGGAGAGGAAGAAGCAGGCTCATAGCGGAAGAGCCTGATGTGGGGCTTGATCCCAGAACACTGAGATCACGCCCTGAGCCGAAGGCAGACGCTTAACCGCTGTGCCACCCAGGAGCCCCTAGCATACCCCTTTAACAGGATGCTTCTGTCTGCATTTTAATTAATTTCTCCCAATGTTCCTCTGTGTGCTCCTTCTAAAAATACATACAGATTCCTTGATACCATATTTTTCATTATTTCTCTCCACTTTCCCTACTGGGACTTGGAAGTGTACATTTGAATTCAAACTAAATAATACTAATTGACACAATTTTTTGAAAATCTGCTATTATAAGATGGGCGAAAGTATGGCTTTGAAAGATGTAACTTACAAACAGCGATAAAAAGAATTTTGGAGATTTTGCTGATCTCATTAGTAACTACTCCTAGAGTCATTCAACACTCCATTTTAAAGTGTAAATATTTGACTTATGCTCAAGTAGGCATAATTTATATAAGATGTATGATGGTTTACCTTTGGGCATAATTCATTACCCCTGCATTTAATCATTTCTAAAAGATGGCACAATGAAAGAATATAGATTTTTTTTTATTTCTATGCCTATTTTGCCCTTGGATCAATTAAATAATAATCCACCACTCAGTGAAGCTTAAAAAACAAAAGAGGAAAAAAGAATAAATTCAGAATTTGAGAAATAGAAATGATACATAGGACACCTCAGGAAATCTGAGAATGTCCTAAGCCTGGTCATGTTGTTGTTGATAGTTATGCTAAAAAATATAGTAAATTTTAACACATTCTGAATCATGAATATTATCACATTGGGGTTATCTAACAGGGATTATCCTAATCTAGTTCATATGTCCATTCTGAGAACGAAGAATAGAAAAGCTTGTGTTTAATTTTTCTTGTGATTATCTGGAAATATGGTGAATAGTTTTAATCCAAAACTTCCTGTAGAAGAAGAGAATAATTTAGAAATAATGCTGATGAAGTTGAAGATTAGATACCACCAGCAATAATAAGGAACCCAATATAAAACCAAAGCTTAAAGATATTAGAAACCTAGAGCATAAGGTAATATTAAGTCCCATATTTCAGTAAGGATAATAAAATGTTGGAGTCTATCAAAAAATCTGGTGTTATTTTACCTTATAGTTACAATTGATCATTCCATGACCTGAACATTGTAGCTGGAATGTGGCACTGCCTTCTATAAAAAGGGCCAACAACACAGTGACCAGTTGGTACCATATCCTGGCCTATATCTAGTTCAGTACTATTCTAAACATGATTTAAGTAAGCATCTGCTAGTCACAGAGTAGATTTAGGACGGAACTGAAGACTGTTAACTAAAAACAAAACAAATAGCATTGCAGAAAATTATATATAATTTGTCCTATGTCTGAAATAATAAAGGAAAACAATACACAAAAAGGTACTAATAATTATTTGAGGGAAGGTAGAATTTTTATTCAGTAATTGTACAATCTTTAATAATTCTGTAGTGTTTGAATGATTATTAGCAGTTAAAACCTATCTGATAAAGAAAAGATAATTTTTCGAAAGATAAACTTTACAGAAAAGTCAGTGGATATAATAAAGTCACAGAATTTAGAGTCAAAACACGACAACTGTCTAGCCACATGATATCATAGATGTCACGTATTTCTTCTTCTGAGCCTCAGTGTTCTTATCAGTAAAATATGGTTGATAACAAAATTACTAAGCTAAAAGTTTGCAAGGTATGAGAAAATGTTTTATAAACTACAAATAGCAAGATACATTTTGTAGTTATATATGTACAATCTTTATATTGAAACATAATTAACATACGATGTTATTAGTTTCGGGTGTACAACATACTGATTCAACTATTCTATATATTGCTCAGTTCTCATAAAGATAAGTGTAATCACCTTTGTTCTCTATAGTTGAGGTTTCTTTTTGTTCGTTTCTTTTTTAGATTCCATGAATATGTAAAATCATATGGTATTTGTATTTCTCTGACATATTTTACTTAGCATAATGTACTCTAGGTTCATCTATGTGGTCACAAATGGTAAGATCCCATGCTTTTTATGGCTGAGTAATACTCCACTGTGTGTGTGTGTATAACATCTTTATCCATTTATCTATCAATGGACACTTGGGTTGCTTCCATATTTTGGCTATTGAAAATAATGCTGCAATAAATACACTGGTGCTTAGATCTTTTTGAATTAGTGTTTTTGTTTTCTTTGAGTAAATACCGGTAGTGGAATTAGTGATTAAATGGTATTTCTATTTTTAATTTTTTCAGGCACTTCCATATTATTCTGCATATTGTTGTCTACAGTAGTTGTATCAATTTACATTCCCACCAACAGTATACAAGGGTGGTTTTTCCTCTACATCCTTGTCGACACTTGTTATTTCTTGTCTTTTTGATTCTAGCCATTCTGACAGGTGTGAGGCAATACTTCATTGTGGTTTGGGTTTGCAGTTTCTTGAGATTAGTGAAGAGCATATTTTCATGGTCTGTTGGCCTTGAGTAGGTCTTCTTTGGAAAAAGGTCTACTCAGGTCCTCTGCCCATTTTAATCAGATTATTTGCTTTTTTGGTGTTGAATTGTATAAGTTCTTTATATATTTCAGATATTAGCCCCTGATCAGGTATGTCATTTGCAAATAACTTCTCCCATTCAGTAGGTTACTGTTTTATTTTGTTGATGACTTTCTTCACTGTGCAAAAGCTTTTTATTTTTGCTTCTATTTCCCTTGTCTGAGGAGACATACATAGAAACATGTTGCTAAGGCTAATGACAAAGAAATTACAGCCTGTGTTTTCTTCTAGGAGTTCTGTGGTTTCATATTTCACATTTAGATTTTTAAGCCATTTTGAGTTGATTTTTGTGTATGGTGTAAGAAAGCTGTGTAGTTTCATTCTTTTGCACATAGCTGTCCAGTTTTTTTAGTACCATTTATTGAAGAAATTTTCTTTTCCTCATTTTATATTCTTGCCTACTTTGTCATAAATTAATTGACCATATAAGCATGGGTTTATTTCTGGGCCCTCTATTCTGTCCCATTGATCTATGTGCCTATTTTTGTTCTAGGACCATAGCATTTTTATTACTCCAGCTTTGTATTATATCTTGAAATCTGGGATTGTGATACCTTCAGCTTTGTTCTTCTTTCTCAAGATTGGCTTCGAGGTCTTTTGTTTTTCCATACAAATTTTAGGGTTATTTGTTCTAGTTCTGTAAAAAATGTTGCTGGCATTTTGATAGAGATTACATTCAATTTGTAGATTGCTTTGGGTAACATAGACATTTTAATGATGTTAATTCTTCCAATCCATGAGCGTGGAGTATCTTTCCATTTGTTTGTGTCGTCTTTAATTTTTTCATCAATGTTTTATAGTTTTACTTCTTTGGTTGTGTTTATTGCTAGGGTGTTTGTGTGTGTAATTGTAAACGGGATTGTTTTCTTAATTTCTCTTTCTGCTACTTCATTACTAGTATATAAAAATGAAACAGACTTCTGTATGTTAATTTTGTATTCTGCAAATTTACTGAATTCATTTATCAATTCTGGTAGTTTTTGGGTGGAGTCTTAAGGATTTTCTGTATAGAGTATCATGTTGTCTGCAAATAGTAACAGGTTTTCTTCTTCTTTACCAATTTGGCTGCCTTTTATTCCTTTTTCTTATCTGATTGCTATGGCTAGGACTTCCAGTACTATGTTGAATAAAAGTGGTGAGAGTGGACATCCTTGTCTTATTCGTGATCTTAGGGGAAATGCTCTCAGTTTTTACCATTGAGTATGATGTTAGCTGTGAGTTTTTCATATATGGCCTTTATTACGTTGAAGTATATTCCCTTTAGACCTACTGTGTTGAGAGTTTTTATTACGATGGATGTTGTGTTTTGTCAAATGCCTTTTCTGCATCTATTGAGCTGATTTTTTTAGTCCTTTCTCTTGTTAATGTGATGTATCACACTGATTGATTTGCAAATATTGAATCATCCTCAAATAAATCCTACTTGATCATAGTGAATGACTCTTTTAATGTATTGTTGGTTTCCGTTTGCTAGTATTTGTTGTGGATTTTTGCATCTATGTTCATCAGAGCTAGTGGCATGCAGTTTTCTATTTTTTCTTTTTCTTTCTTTGTAGGGTCTGTCTGGTTTTAGTATTAGGGTAATGCTGGCCTCATAGAATAAATTAGGAAGTTTTCTTTTTCTATTTTTTTCAGTAATCTTTTGAAAAGAATAGGTATTAACTCTTCTTTAAATGTTCGGTAGAATTTACTTGTAAAGCCCTCTGTCTATTGTTTGTTGGGAGTTTTTTGATTACGGATTCAATTTCATTACTACTAATTGGTCTGTTTAAATTTTCTATTTTTTCCTGATTCGGTTTTAGAAGGTTATATGTTTCAAATTTATCCATTTCTTCTAGGTTGTCCAATTTGTTGATGTATAGTTTTCCATAATATTCTTACAATCCTTTATATTTCTGTAGTGTCAGGTATTATTTCTCTTCCTTTGTTTCTGATTTTGAGTTTTCTCTCTTTTTTTCTTGGTAGTCTCACTAAAGGTTTATCAGTTTTCTTTTTAATCTTGTCAAAGAACCAAGCTCCTGGTTTTATTAATACTTTTTTTTTTTTTGGTCTCCATTATTTCCTTCTATTAGCTTTGGCCTTTGTTCTTATTTTTCTAGTTCTTTTAGGTGTAAGGTTAGATTGTTTGAGATTTGTCTTGTTTCTTGAGGCATGCCTGTATTGGTACAAACTTCCCTCTTAGAACAGTTTTTGCAGCATCCCCAAGATTTTGGACCATTGTGTTTTCATTTTTGTCTTCAGAGAAGAAATTTAAAAATACATGATTTTTTAGTTGACTCATTCATTGTGTGGCAGTAGGTTGCTTAGCTTCCATGTATTTGTGTTCTTTTCAGACTTTTTCTTGTAATTGATTTCTAGTTTCATACCATTGTGGTCAGAAAGGATGCTTGATAGGATTTTAATCTTCTTAAATTTATTGAGACTTGTTTTGTGGCCTACCATGTGATCTATCCTGAAGAGTGTTCCATGTGCACTTGAAAATGTGTATTCTGTTTTGGGATGAAATGCACTGCTAGGTCCATCAGCTCTAATGTGTTGTTCAAAGCCACTGTCTCCTTACTGATTTTTTTGTCTGATTGATCTATCCATTGATGTAAATAGGGTGTTAAAATCCCTTACTATTACTGTATTACTGTCAATTTCTCCCTTTATGTCTGTTAATAATTGTTTTGTCTACTTAGGTGCTCCTATGTTGGGTGCATAGATACGTCTAATTTTTACATAGTTGTAATTTTAAACGTTTATAATATTTACATAGATATCCTCTTGTTGGATTATTCCCCTTATTATGTAGTGCCCTTTTGGCTCTTGCTACAGTCTTTGTTTTAAAGTCTATTTTGTCTCATATAAGTAGTGCTAGTTATTCTGTATAGCTAGAGTTTGGACAGTAGTCAAAGGTTAAACATAGTTAAACGATATCACCAAAATTTGATCTATTGAACACAATTCATCTCTTCAAAGGCTCTAGATAAGTGAGCAACAAATAAAGCCAGGGTATAAATAATTTTAGAGTGAGACAGGCTCAAACTCAGATCCCATTTCTGTCACTTTCATAATCTTGTGCACATTAGTTATCTTCTTTGAGCCTCATTTCACTCATCAGTTAAATGAGAGTAAAAATAACTATCTCATGAGGTTGTCTGGACAAAAAATAATGTGTTTTAATACTTGAGACTGAATAGATGCTCACTAAATGGTCTAGAAATAAAGTGTGCAGGGAGCTTGCTTCTGCCCTAATACTGAGAACTACAATTCACATGTTTAGAATTAAGATCACTTAGAAATGAGTGAACAAGTATGTGGACATGATGTAGATGTATTTATTTTTCTCTTAGGATTTATTTTAACAAGTTTCTTTTGAGAATTTTTATAGATGTTCTGTAGCTTTCCTACTAGCTTCATTTGTTTTGTGCCTCTTGCTGGCAACTACTTTTTGTTAATAGAGATGGGCCAATTTATTTGATGTTGCTTCTATGGGAGAGGTCCTTTGGGTGCAAAGTGTAGCTATCATAGAAGATTTTCCTAATCTAATGAGTTGGAGAACTGAGCAGCCAGGACAGGTAGTGTTGGTAAAAACAGAGTCTGTTTTCTGTACCCACCATGCCCATCTTAGTACAAGAACCACTTGAAGATGACTCTCACAGACATTATCATGGTTGAGTCATTCAGTGTGTTTGGACAGCCACATTCTCTCACTGCAAGGTCCGCTTCCTTTTTATCCTTAGTGGTAGTTTGGTTTATGAAATCTACTCTTTGTGAAATTACAAAGCTAAATTTGTTTCCTCCTCTAAATCTATGACATCCTCAAAATATGAATATCCAAATGTAGATTTCGGTTTGGTTTCATCATATATATATTATATATATATAATATATGTATATATATAATATATATATATACACACACACACACACATATATACATATATTTATTACTGTAATGGCTTTTCTAATGAGAAAGCTAAGTGTAGGTTGTACACTAACCTGATAGTGGCAACTGTGAGAATATGTTTGCTGCCTTTATGTGTTTTGGATCCCAGTTTCCTCATACATATTAGGAGATAAGTCAGTATTTTTCACTTGTCTCACAGGATTCATTAAATGTCAATTATGTTTGTTTTAAAACATCTACAAAGTATTTGTGCCACAAAAATTATCTAATCTTGCAAAAACTGATTTTAAAAGGATCCCTGTGGTAATGAGATTTATAGTTAAGTTGCCAGTTTAAAATATTTTGCTTTCAATTTTATTTAAAAAGCAAAATCGACTTCAAGTTAAGTTTGCTTTGTGAAAAATTAAAAATTTGTGTAAATAGGAACATCACAAAAACCTCAGTTTTATAGCCATCTTTTTAAAACTATCCTTGTAACTTTCTTTTCAGCCGCCTTTTAAGGAACATAGGAGTTGGCTCTAGAAGAGTTCTCATATCAGTTCTTACAAATAAAAATAAAAAATTATATTAAATTATACATTTTATTCATGTGGATAAGAGGCAGTTCATTCAATTCAGCTGAACTGGTTCTTATATTAAAACAAGTATCCATTTTATCACTTCAGTTATAGGCTAATAAACCTTTTTTAGATTTTTTTAAAAAGATTTGAGAGGGAGAGGGACAAGCAAATTCCACACTGAGCATGGAGCCTAAGGCAAGGCTTGATCCCATGCCCCTGAGCTCATGACCTAAGCCAAAATCAAGAGTCAGATGCTTAACTTATTGAGCCACTCAGGCGCCCCAACTGTTATAGCCTTCTGAAACACAAAAACCCAGAATGTCTTACTCATGTAAAACAAAACAAAAAACCCACTTTGAAGTTCTATCTACATAAATCAAATTTTTGTCACATCAAGATGTTCAAAATTATTAGGCATCATTCTTAGTATCTTGGAACTTGTTTAATTTTAAGGAAAGCCTCTAAGCAATCAAGTAGTAGTTTTTAACTTTTCTCTCCTTTGAAACGGTGTGCTGGTAGAAGAAATATCTAGGTCGTAGCTAATACACTCATCTCTCATATACCATCTTGTATACTCTATGAATTGGCAAGTACATGTTTAGATGAATCTGTGTGACTAAAATTGGAGCGATCTTGACCTGCCAGTGTTGGTAAATGAAATTTGAAAAGCCAAAGGACCATCCTCTGGCTGGTACTCTGCAAAAATCATGCCTTGCCTAGTAAGTTTAGATTTGGTTGTGTCCATTTCCAGTGAAAGAAGGGGAGGAGCTTTAAAATGGTTAAAACTGAACCTCAGACAATTTAAAAATTTAAGTTCTAAGGATAGTACATTCTGGGCCTAGATCATTTGCAATCTGTCTTTGAACATAAGGACAATATGCGGAGCAATTAGGCTTCTTGTGATGACATCAGAGATATCTTATCCCCTGAGTGCCACTAGTTGCATTTCCCAAGAAGGTTAAAGTCTGAGGCAGATTCTCTGCTAAGATTCTGAGAGGCCAATTTTGGATCTCCACGCTTTATGGAATCATTTATTCAATTAATAAATTTTTGAGCTCCTGCCATTAGGCAGTTTGCAGCTACAACATAGATATGGCTCAAGTTCTGTGCAAACTTAAATTTTATTGCCTTAGTAAAAATAATATTAGTCATGAGAAGGGAGGCTAAATAAAAATATAAACGAACAGAAGTAGGACCCCTCCCCCCCCATAAGAGGAGACAAATACATAAGAATGGAAGTTGAAGTGTGGGTTCAGGTTGGGCAAATAAAAATGTGAGATTAGTTGTTCTTTATGTTGAGAATTAAGGTGATTAGGGAGGAAGAAATCTCCCATTACTCCTAAGACTAACATGCTTTTATGCATTGGTTTCAATTAGTCATTTGCCAATGAGAGCTTTTAGGGTTGTTTCTTTTTTTAAGATTTTATTTACTTATTTGACAGAGTACTAGCAAGGGGAGCAGCAGAGGGAGAAGGAGTCCGATGCCAATGCTGGTCTTGATCCCAGGACCCTGGGATCATGACCTGAGCTGAAGGCAGACGTTTAACCCACTTGAGCCATCCAGGTGCCGTGAGCTTTTTTAATTTTTTAAAATTTTTTATTTAAAATCAATTTAGTTAACATATAGTGTATTATTAGTTTCAGGGGTAGAATGTAGTGATTCATCAGTTGCATGTGCCACCCAGTGTTCGTTACATCGAGTGCCTTCCTTAATGCCCATCACCCAATTACCCATCCCCTACCCACCTCCCCTCCAGCAAAGAGAACTTTTAGATAGCAGTTAAGAGAAATCTGTAAGTCAAAACAAAAAGAGACAATCCTTAGTATACCAAACTGTTAGAGATAAGAACATACATAAGAAATTTGCTGTACAGTCATTTGAAAGGGTGTAGTCATCTTAGCTAGCTTGTTATATAGATAAAGGCCCATCTTGATCAGCCATCTGAAAACCTGTATTTGGGTAGCCTCAAAAAATATTTCAAAGTATAAGGACTCAGATTTTCTTTGAATAAAATAAAGGTAGGTAAATAAGCAAGGCTTTGGATATAAGAAAGGAAAAAATTGTAAGGAAAATCAATTACTGAACTTCACAGTATGTAAGTCACTTATTTTTAAGTCACTTCTTTCAGAGTGGTAAAGTTAGGGGAAAATTTCAGTGTAGAAACATGTTCAATTTGGAAGTGTTTACTTGAAGCATTAACAGGATATTTTCTATCTGTGATAGTAGTTGCACCAGCATTATCTTTAAGTTTGCTAGTAACTTGATTGAACACTATGATTTTGAACTTAAACCTTAAGGAGTCAACAAATGATGACTTGTATGCTCATTATTATATAACTGGAAAATTAGACCTTGCCTTTTTAAATCATTACACATATATCTTTAAAAGAGCTTTAAGTGTAATAATTCTTATGAATTGCCTTTGCAGAGATGCCTGCTTTTTTCTTTCTCTTCTTTAAATAGAATATTCATAGGTAGCATTAGGAGATATGTTTAATTACTACTTTTCCCTATAAAGATGCCAAGCTTTCCTGTTCACTAAATAACACAAAATTTAAATTCTTTATTTATTAGTAAGTGTGAACAATAATTTTCTCTGAATGTAACCCAGTGCTGCAACTTGGCATAAACAAGCAAGAAAGCCTTGAATCAAGGTTTTTGCATTAGGAGAAGCCAGAACTCAATCTGAGCCCTATCCGCCTGAAACAATGTGCGAGAGTTTTAAGCGGTCCAGTAGAGGGTTCTGTTTGCTAATTGGCTTTACCTACAGGAAGAGGAAACAGTCCCATATCCTCAAGACAGGAGACAGATTTACAACTTGGATCAGGACATCTAAACATCGGGGCACTATTGATGATTACATTTCAAAGGGATGGCTTCCAGGTTCTTGAGGAAGACAATTGTGGCTATAAAACTGGTAAGAAGCTTTTAAAAAGATTTACATCTCAAAGGAACAGAGAAAGATTTTACAAGTTTTCTAAAATGCTCTAAGAAAAGAGAGATCAAGGCTCTAGAGTTAGGAAGACAACTGTCTAAAGTTTAGGGAAGCTGAAGGAAGCCATCTTGAACAAAATATTATGTTACAATTTGGACTTCTTTTCCAGGTTCTTTGACTGTAGACCTGGGTATAACTTATTTGGATATGGAAAAGGGGAGAAAAAAATAGTGATGATGTTTTTGGTACTCTCTGTTACCACTGTTTCTTGAGAGGCTGCCTTGGTGACCTTTAAATGTTGTAATTTGAAATTAGATTTTATCTTAGTAATGAACAAAACTGAAATCATATTTTAAATTATTAAAATTGCGCAGAAAAGAATTATCATCAAAATAAAATTAGTAGAAGTATTTTTAGTACTTTCATTGAACATAGTCATGCTGCATTTAAAAAAAAGAGATGTGGTTATAATATAAAGACAAACAAATTAAGGTAAGTCATGCTAAACAATTACTTAAATAGAATAGCCATGTTCTCATACCAGCAGCTTCTTATTTTCAAACTGGAATAAAAGAGTGTTTCTATGCCATCTTGTTAAGGAGACAGCAAAAATTATAAATTCTCTTATTCCTTCAGAATCTTTTAAACAAAAAGCCTTACTCTGGAAGATTTTTGTAGTCATCTAATGCTGAAACATTGTTGAGAACAAAATAACTCATAAAAATGTTATAAGAAGTGCTACCTAGATAATTCTCTGAAAGCTAGAATGCTCCAATATCTAGTTTTTGAATGCTGTTTAAGATAATTAGGTATGGTTTTCAGTTATTTGGGGAAGAGCAAATGTGACTGATATTCCTGAGATCATGATTTTATGCTGTTTAATGTGAGGCTGACCATACAAAGTAATGTGAAGGTGTAAGGTAGTTAACAGTAGAAGTAAAAGTTTAGAACTGTGAGCCTTTGAATTGTATTTTAAAGAATTATAGTAAAAGCTAAAAAGCATCTTATTCTTGCTTTCCTTCTTTCTTTGTTTCCATCTGCCATCCCTATACAGCTGAATTCTTAGGATCTCCCTCCTCTCTCTTCCTTTCCAATCTTTTCCCTCTATTTCTTTCTCCTTTGACACTGATCTTTGCTAGGAAAATAGAACACTGAAAGAATATATAACTTCAAACAGCTATCAGGGAGTAAACCCAAATTATGCTAGTACTCAGTAAGCCAGGTCTGAAGATGCAACCTTTCCTCTGGGTTTAATAGGATAAAGCTAGTAGTGGAATAGAAATTGAGAAATGTGGTCCAACTGATAAGGAAACCTCACTATAAAGTATGAATTAGCAGCAGTTTGTGAGATTTACTTCTGAAGTATTTCATTACTATTATAGTACCTATTTTATCCTTTGTCGTCTATGGACATATCACCGAAGATAATGACCCTCCACGTATTTGCACAGGTGCAGGAAAGGGGAGGGGTTTGAAATATACACACAGACTCACACACTACATAAGCATGCCAAGCATACTAGGTTATCAAAAATAACTCATTAATAAGGTAAATGTTATAAAGTCCTGTGACGCATCATTCATGATTTACTGACCTCAAAATTACTTTTTAATTTGTTTTATAAGTTGACAGATTGGGCCAGAGGCATAAATCTAAGCTATCCAAAAAGCGTAACTCTACTGTAACATTATGGGAACAGCTGCTGTCTTTTTGTAGCTCATTCATAGGTTGCTTTTGTAGACCCTAATGATGACAAAACCAGACTAGAAATTGCCAGAAATCAGGGATACCTGCTTAAGACTACTTAAAATGAAAAGTATTCTGCAGCTGCCATTCTTTGTTCGTCTAAGAGTTTGTAGAATAAGAGTGTTTTGTGTGTAAACGTCTGCTGCTTCTAGAACGCATCCCTCATGCAGTTGCCAAACAACAAGGAGAGACACTTTGAATCTGGAGAGACCTTAAGATCTATGGCACTGCTGAATTTCTCACCGCAGATTAAAACTTTTAATCAGTATTTTTAAATAAAATAAACCTAGTTCATAAAGTGATCTCTTGAATAGTTTAAAAGCATTTCAAAGGATATTTCATTTAAATGTAAATGTGGACTATGAGTTCTTAGAGTATGGCTTTCATATTCATTCTTGTTTTTCTAGACACCTGGGCTCTAAGTCACCTTTTGAACTTGGAAACTAAGCCTCTAAATTTAAATCTTATTGTCAGGATTTAAGTTCTTTATTTTCATTGTTAAAAGACAAATGCTACGTAAAGCTTTATCTGTAGCATTAATTTTTCTGTAAAGACGGGAACTGAATTCACAGGGGAAAGGGTAGGACTCTGGAACATTTAGGTCATGGCTTTGGAATCAGAGCTCTCAGCAGTTTCGTGCTTTGTGGATAATTACAATCGATACAAAATAATTACACGGCTAGAAGGATCTCCAGATACTTAATCCAGTCCCTTGCCTCTAGGAGAAACTAGCTGTAGTCTAAACTAACCTCCACACAGGCATTCAGGTTATGAGAGAAATGGGAATCCTAGATTCACCTTCTGCACTTACTTAGAACATTGCAAATGTGGCTTGGTAACAAGAGATTGTTTTTATAAGTGTGATGTAAGTATCATACAACAGTGTTCTACAGTCCCAAGATTAGCAATGGAAGGCCGTGATGGCGAAAACGACACTCACTTTCTTATAATTACATTGACAGAGATTTTAGGATTTCTGACCATGTCCCATCTGCTAAAGGGTTTTGCCATTTTTAGTGTCTGTTATGTCATATCTTAAAAGTATGGATCAAGTGCAAATTCCTCCATGCAACTTTACTAATCTCAGTGCCCGCTGGTTATCTTATTTTTGGTTCTTCAGTGTTTAGTATATAGATATAAAAGATAAAGAAAACCTTATAAAGTATCATTTGCCATCTCTCCACCTTAATGAGAAATCCTTGAATGTTAGTCATTAGAGCTTACAACTATGATCTCTACTTAGTCATTACCCAGCAAATGCTGGTTCATAATATTTTTTTCTAAATCAGGTTGAAACTAATTCTCCTTATCATCTGTCCTCGGGGGAGATGAGGTCAATTGCGAGAAGTGTTGAGTGTCTTGGCTGATTTCAATCCTCTATTCCAACATTATGTTTCTCTTGATTCCATTTTTAAGGCTCCTTCTTTGTTTTATAGAGGTCAAATATCATAAGATCAAAGTAAAACAAATATTTCCTCGTTCCATTAATGTTCCACTTTCTTCAAGTAAAATTTATTGTGACAAAGTTAGTGTACAACAAAAGATTTTGGATAGTCTTTTGGAGTTCAGATTTATTTTTAGATGCACTTTTTCCCAAAGAAAAGGGCAGTGCTTCTTCAAATTCTGTAAATCAGTAGAATTCAAAATCCCTAAAGTACTGTGTCAAGTTAGATTAGTGAATTAGTCCAAGGATACCTGAAAGTTGGAGGGAAACTTAATATATTACATTAAGTACATGCTTTGAAAAAAAGAGAGAACTTTTAACTCATATTGAACCATATGAAACTGCATCCTATTTAGACTCATAATATCCCCTTTATTCCTGCGATCTTTGACTACTGATCAAAACACAAGATTTCTATTAAATATTTTCAATTGATTGATTGTTATGTCTACAACGAACTGCATTTACAATCTCTATTTTATGACCTATATCCTACATTTCTTTATGGAATGTTCCCTTTTTTTTCATTGAGATAATAAACACTCAGTTACTTTACTCACAAAGAAATAGAACCAACCCAAGTGGAAGCTGTTCATTCCCTTACATCTGGAGTAGAGTTGGGGCGGGGAGGGCTGCAAGTGGGGATGACATTCTAAGTTGCCAAAGATCATCACTACCCTCTTGTGCAAAACCCTTCCTCTGCATACACTTCCCAGCATAGTTCACTGTTTACTGGAACCCAGCTCACCATCTTCCTTTGACCACAAATCCAACCACCCTTGTGTACAACCTCATTGTCTTACTAGAGGCCCCATCAATTTATTATAACAGCTTCAACTAACACTCTCCATCACACCCATGCCCAAAGAAAATAATTTTCATTTGAGTCCTTAGAATCTATTTAGCCTCCATGCCCTTCAACCCGGTAATTGCCCATTTAATCTTCCCAAAACACCACATTAATCCATGCAGTTGCCACCTGTTGTCTTATTCTGGTTTTCAAAGACCATCAAAATTGGTCCTTGACCTTCCTTTGTCTCTACACATTCTTACTACTTGTAGAAGATTATAATTAAAACAATACTTCTCCAAATACGCCTAACTTTCTAAACTCCAACATAGTCTCAAGGCCTCGCTCTATCCTACCCTACCCCTCCCTGCTAAAAAACACTTCTCTTTAGCATCCAAATTACCAAGTATTCTATGTCCTTGCTGTATGAAAGTGTCCATATCTGTCTCAGAAGTTCTACAGAATTGCACACCACTATTTAAAAGCATTTTGTCTTCATTTTTGGTTAAGTATGTATTTATCTAAATCACTTGAACTATTTAAAAGGTAGAATCGGCTTACTGTGTTAGTAAAATAGGGTATTAGTTCAGTGTCTGGCCTCTAATTAGCTCTTTCTGACATCACTTTGTTCCTCTGAACTACAATTGTATAATATGTAATATGAGGATGTCAGTTAAAATAGTATCTTAAATTTTGCATTTCTATGAAATCGTCAGAAAAATTCACCAGAGGTTTCTGTGTTTTTTTCCCTCTACATCTTTCTCTCTATAGTAGCCTGGAAATAGTTGATAATCAATAAATTTTCACTGAATAAGAAGGCAATATTTACTAAATTATTCTGTACAGAGTACAATAATTGTTAAGTGAATAATCCACTTAAGGATATAGTTCTCAGTCTATTATAGTTTCAGTCAACTATTAAAACTAGTATAAAAGAATGGCATGCCAGGTTTGGAAAAAGACTTTTAAACTTTAGTGACAAGTTGTACAATGCTGCCATGACGCTACATTTTTGGAAAAGACTTTGCAAAACCTCTCAATTATACCTCATTGTTACTGTTCTTATGCCTTCCTGGATAGTCCTCTAATAAAACTATGACTTTGTTTAAACTTTATAATGAATCGTAAGTTATAACGTCTTCCTGGTATACTGGTTGCCTAGAGTTGTAAATTTTGCATAATTATAGACTGTTTTCAAATGATGATATCTTGTAAACATGGCAAGATAGATCTTTCAAAAGCTCATATCCTTTCGGATTTATGCATTGATAAGCAACATTGAAAAAATCAGTTTATTTTCACAAAGACTTTAGAATTTTAATCTCTGAAAAGGGATATATGCCAAAAGATGCTTAATTTTCAGTGTAACACAAATATAGCCTATGCTCAGAGGACAGTTTTTCTTTTTAACAGTAATCTCAACAAATGCCATCCTTTGCCTCACCCCCACCTTCTATGTGTAGTACAGGAATGATTTTGTTGGCTATTAAAGAGATTAATTTCATTTGGCTTTGCTCTAGAGATAAACAGTAAACAAAAGATGGGAATATTTTTAACAAATTAGTTACTACAAACAGCTTTGATTTAAAAAATGAAAATAACCTACTAATTCAGCCTCAGGACATTAATCTAATATTTGTTAGTGGACTTGACTTTAGGCTTATTTTGGAAGTTCAGAATGCAAGTATAACAAAAAAAATTCCTGAAAAAATTTCAGCTGATCCTAACCCCTTTAAAGAACTGTTCAACAGATAGATAGGTTATTTTCTTTACTACAATAAATAAAAGATTGTGAACAAAATGTGAGTGAAATAAGGTTAATTTGCATATAATACAAAAATAAAATTAATACATTTAAAACAGAACTGTACCTTACTTATAATTAGCTTGGCTTATTTACCTCAGCATTTGATAATTCCTTTAAATGTAATTTTGGGAGGTACCTGGGTGCTCATTCAGTTAAGCATCCAGCTCTTGGTTTTGGCGCAGGTCATTATCCCAGGGTCATGGGATAGAGCCCTGCATCAGGCTCTGTGCTCAGCCTGGAGTCTGCTTGTCCCTCTCCATCCCACTCTGCTTCTCCCCCTTGCTTCCTTGTGCATACACATGCCCATTCTCTCTCAAATAATTTTAAAAACAATGTAATTTTGGAAAACTTGTGCTTTTTTGGGCTAAAATTTATTTTAATTAACACATAATCGCTGCTAGTGTAGCTCTTCATCATAATACTTTCTGATGATTAATATCAATATGCAAAAGTGTTTTACTCCCTTAGTTTTGAGACATGATTCGTCAAAACTTTGTACTAAAATTCACAAAATTTTCAGAACACTTTCTGTCTTTGTACACCAAAAGTTGGAAACATGTGCATGAAAACATGACAAGTCACTGATCACCACATTAGTTCTCATTTCTTGACAATGTCTTAGTAAAGCAATTTAAAAACAATGTAGAGCCACAGATATGTGTGAAACAGAAAGGAATTTAGAAAGAATACAATTCAGCTGTTGGATTTGTTTCAGAATAAATAAGACACTATTTCCTAAAATATGCATATATATCATCCATATTTGTATATGCATACACTTGTTCTCTGTAGGATCGCACGATTTCTGGTTATTCAGTGATGTGGTTAGGCAAATGTTACTAAGTCAAACCCTTGGAAATGAGATTAGCAGTGCTTATATGAGACACTCATGGAATCATCAGTCTTTGGTGTTAATTTAGTCACATTAGTGTTGTGCTTTACTAATGTGGGTTTTGGCTGTGTAAGTCACAGACACAAATCTAATGATATTAATGGGAAATGACTTCTGTTTGTATCAAGAGAGTAAAGGATAGATAATTGTGCTATCTCTGCCCTTATTCGGTTTCCTGTCCATTCCCCCAGAACCATCATGCCTCCCGTGTCCTACCTAACACTGAAGGCAGCCCCTCTTGGCTTTATTACTTTTCTAATATTTCTTATCCTCAGAGGAGAAACTCTGAGGAGGAATAAAAAAAAGTCTGATTGAAAATATGTGGTTTCCTCTTTAACGTCACCACTGTACTTAGGATTGTTGAAAGAAAAACTCTGAACCTTTTTTTTTTAATGTACAGAAGACTTTATATATATGAGGGCGCTTTATCTATGAGAACTCTAACATAGAGCCCTTTTATGTTTATTTCAGTAAAATGTTCTTTTAAAAGTATTTTCAAATCTGAAAAAAAATATTTTCCCAAAAGATCATTTCTCTTACAAGAAGGGAACGAATTGATTCATTTTGTAAGAATTCAGGGGCATCTGGTATATGGCAGCCATCTCTTAACTAGAGATATAGCAGGAAACAAGAAAAACAAATTCCCGACCCCTGAGGAAGTTACTTTCAATAGATAAAAGCATGTATTTATAAAACCAGAACTACTCTTAAAACCACTTATAGTGCTCATAACATCTTACACTAAATATGTAATAATGCTTGTTTCATTATATATTAACTCACCAAGTCAGAAGGCCAGTCAAAAATACATTTTTAGCTAAAATATCTCAGCTTTATAGTGACCAAACAAAAGCACTGGATTTGAATGCAGCATCGAGGTACTAAGTATTATTAGTGTAAAGGATATGAGAATTACATCTATTTTCAAAAACAGCTTTACAAGTTTTGTTTTCCAAAATGTTTAATTAGCAGTGGTTTCTTAATATATGGTGATAGAGTACCACCTAAGTTTTTCCATTTTTGTTTGTGTTAACTGTTCCTGAAAGATTTGCAGCTACTCTCCCGCATCAGATTGGTTCTTCCTATTTCTCCTTGGCAAGTAGCAGGAATGTTATGCATTTAAGAATTAACCCTCAAGAAGATGCTTTAGATGGTGCTGTCCTTGTATACTGCCCAGTTCTGTAGCCTCTCTTTTGGGCACAACTTGGCAAAGTGAAATTATGGGCAAAGACAGAGAGGAAAGAGGAGGATCATCTTGCACTGGCGATTTTCACTGGTAAGCCCTTTTCTTAAAAGAAACACCACTCATATTTAGGCTAGATTATACATCGTGACCTGGAATTAGAAACTCAGTGGGTGGTGAGTTTGGACTCTTCTGTGAGACAAGCCAAACAATTGAAGAGTCAGGGACTCTTCATACAGGCTGTCACAGTCAACCAAATAAAACAGTGCCTCACAAAAGTTTGACAGAAACCAGAAAAGAAAAACAGATTCACTTAAAAGAAAATGACTAATAAGAGATTAAAATTTTTAAGTATGTACTGAAATTACTATTTTTCAAGCTGATGATAATCTTAGTGCCAACAGACCACCCAAAGGCCAGAAGAGCTAGTATAGCATTGGAGGATGACAGAGATTTTGTATGTTACTTACGTTTTAGTCAAATTATTGTTGTTCTTTATGGAACTTCTTGGCTTATTTTCATTGGTTTGGAAAAGCTTGGTCCCGTTGCAAGAGGTACTCTAAAATATGATTGAATTTAAAGAAGTTGTGACTCTATCGGGTTGAAAGAAAAATAATTTCAGGTAGGTCTTTCACATAAACCAATCTCTTAAAATTGTAATCTAATAGAGTCAAGTAGTGTTTTTGAAATACCAGCCATAAATTGCCAAGTTCATCTTTTCATCGCTTTTAAGGAAGCATAGAAATACTGTATGTAAAAACTCATTAACAGTAGTCCTAGAAAAGGACACATATATAAAACATGAAGCATCCTGTAGATTACTTTGACCATTTAATTAGGAGGAAAGAAAGCACCATTTCTCAAATAATTTTTTTAAAGTCACTATTACTATAACTCAATATATTATGTGCTCTCAAAATGAGGGAATTAGTCATGGAATAAAATTTTCTACAATTAATGACATATTTAATTTTCTTATTTAGTCATATTGCTATCTTTACTCCTAATCAAAATATAATTTAGAAAATGTATTATTTCATCTAGAAATTAACAGCTGGCTTGTAAGAAACACTTATGTCAGGTTAATTACTGCCTTTTAAATTTTTATAATATACTGTGACAGAAAATTAAGGATGTTCGCAGTATTTAGCATAGTTCATAACCCATATTTTAATGAAAATATGCTGTTATTAATGATACACATTCTACAGATATAATATACACCAATTGCTGGTCATTTTATGTTTCTTCTGTACAATGCTATAAAATGAAGCCATATTTATTCTGTTTATTAATTTAGGCTTCATGGGGTAAAATTTGCATTCATTATATTCATGCATATATAGGATTATATGAATTTAATCAACCCAAGGCATGACAAGTGGTATTTGACTGACAGTATCCTCAAGATTCTAATCTGGTCAAGAATTCATTTTCCTTTCATCTTATCACAGATATATGAGCATCCTAAATTAGACTGAACATTTTAGCATTTTAAGTAGTATCCATTTCCTTCAATGCTCCCTATGCCAAAATAGAGATAAATACTTGCTTAGTGTCCACAGAGAGATGCTTCCTTAGCATGCCCTGATATTAAATGCATGCTATCTCCATTTCTGGTTCCTTAAATGTAAGTTCCTTAAGTTAAAATCCCTTTTCCTGTAGTAAAAAGCAGCATCCCTCACATTCTAGTACACCAATTTTAAAACTCCAGGTTCTTAAATAGGACCACCTCTTTCTTTCTCCAAACCAAGGACTACAGTAATAGCAAAGACATGCTACATCCCTAGGCTAATATGGGAATGGTCATTTTTAGAACCATAGACATAAAAAAAAATAGAATGTCTTAATCATTTTACTTTATGTTGGAAATATGGACTTGCCACTGAATACTTGCAGAAATATTGAAAACCATATTTTATGAATTGTCAGGATATCTACATTAATAATAATTGTGAAATAATGTTTATTTTCATAAAATAACACCAGCCAATATCTGCAGAGCTATGTTAATGAGTAAAATGTGTTCACTGGTTTCAAGATAGTTCCAAATGAGTTTACTAAGGTATGAATTGTCACAAAATACTATGGTTAGTATTTTTTTTTTGTTTTAAAAACCTTAAATAATACCCAGTTTGAGAGACTTCAATCACAACACCATTTCATTTATAATTTACTGTTAAGTGCCTGTATTCTAGAGATTGACTGACAATGGCAGGTGTTTCTGAGTCCTTGTTAGAGAAAATGTCTAAGATGGAAAATAGCAGAAATAAGTTCCTGTAAAAGGGACCAAGTAGAGACATTCATTTCTGAGTGAGAAAATGCAGCACACTTTCAAAACTCTTTCTGGCATATGCCTCACATTGAAAAAGAAGCATAGGAATAAAGAACAGAGGAGCTAGAAAGAATAATAAGGTGGTTCCCTCCCATTAGCTGGAAAGGAGAAACAAGGGACAAAGGGCATCCTAAATTACGTCGGATTATCTGAACTATAAAAATCTTTGGGATATGAACTTCCCCTCTAATTTAATAGGAACAGAGTAGATGTAAATGAATAGTATAAGGAATGTTTATACAGAGCAGCAGAATAAGATTTTTTTTTCGAAAGTTAGAAATATTTGAGCATTTTTCCATTACATCATAATTCTCAAAAATATTTTCAGAAGCAAAAATATCCCTAAAAAGTAACTGTCAGTTTGTTATGGATCCTTTCAGATTTTTTATGATATGTATATATATATACATATATATATACATTATATGTATTATATACAATAACTATCTTTTCACTCATATAAGATATAATGTATTTATACATATGAACTTACTTTATAATTTTTTGTCAGTATCATGTTTCATTAAATGGATGCACCATGAATCATAGAGCAAACCCTTTCTAAGTAAATTCTTATGACATATACATATTTCTAGTGAAATTAACATTTTGACACAGTTTCTAACAAGCCCCAGTGATCAGTTAGGACTAGGTTCAGTGGAGTACATACAAAGTGCCAGGCACTTTTTCACATAGTAGTTCATGTAATCACAACAAACTTTGGATGTAGAAGTCATGAGCATCATTTTACAGAGTAGAACAATACTTTTCAGAGAGGTTAAAAAGTTTATTGAAAGACACATAGCTAGTAAATGACAAAGCTAATATCTGAAACCAGTTATGTTTGAAATATTCCTTATTCTTGCCATGTCTATAAACTGTGAGAAAGTCACTTCAAGTGCATACGTTATTTAGTCAAATGATTTGACTCTCAAATTGTTTTTTTTAACGACAAATCCTTGATTTCATTTTAAGAAAATTACTGAACAAAAATTGTGCCATTCTATTTTTCCTCTCATATAAAAATAGAGTAGCTATCACACTATCATCGAAGTACCAGTTTACAAATAGTTTCATGAGGAATGATGAGTTTCTACATTAAATTTTTTTTTAAATATAAAAGGTTAGTATCCAAAATCTATTAAGAACTTAACAGCCCCCTAAAAAATCCAGTTAAGAAATGGGCAGAAGACAAGAGCAGACATTTTTCCAAGGAAAACATCCAGATGGCTAACAGACACATGAAAAAAAATGCTTAACATCACTATCAGGGAAATGCAAATCAAAACCATGATGAGATATCCCCTTACACCTGTCAGAATGGCTAAAATTAACAGAGGAAACAACAGATGTTGAGGAGGGTGCAGAAAAAGGGGAACCCTCTTAACACTGTTTGTGGGAATGCAAACTTGTACAGCCACTCCAGAGAATAGTATGGATGTTCCTCAAAAAGTTAAGAATAGAAACACCCCACCACCCAGCAACTGCACTACTAAATATTTACACAAAAGATACAAAAATACTGATTCAAAGGTGTACATGCACCCTGATTATAGCAGTATTATCAACAATGGCCAAACAATGGAAAGAGACCAAATGTCCATCAGCTAATGAATGGATAAAATGTGGTCTATATACAATGGAATATTAGCCATCAAAAAGAATGATATCTTGCATTTGTGATGATGTGGATGGAGCTAGAGAGTATTATGCTGAGCAAAATAAGTCAGGGAAAGAGAGTGTGGGGGGAGAGCCAGAAGAAGGGAATCTCAAGAAGATTCCCTGCTGAGTAGGGAGCCCAACCTGTGGCTTGATCCCATGACCCTGAGATCATGACCTGAACCAAAATCAAGCGTTGGATGCTTAACTGACTGAATCATGCAGGCACCCGCAAGAGACTCTTAACTATAGAGCACAAACTGAAGGTTGCTAGAGGGGAGGTGGGTGGAATGATGGGCTAAATGAGTGATGGGTATTAAGGAGGGCACTAGGTGTTAGTAAGTGATGAATCACTAATTTTTTCTCTTGAAACCACTACTACCCTCTATGTTAGCTGGACTTTAAATAAAAACTTGAAATAAAAAAAAAACAATATCACCCATAGACATCAAAAGATAAAGTTCTACATTGAATACATTTTTATCTTATTTTGGAGATGGTTAGTTTCAATGGGAAATGAGGAAATCCTCTATATAAACATGGAATATATCCTTTTTGAATAATAGTTAAGCCCAGACTCTCAGTATTTGGATTAACTCTCTGCCCTGGTTCATTATAACCATCCACCCCTTTTATCATAATAAAGCCTCACATTTAACTTTTTACAAAACAGATTTTTCTTTTGGGTAGAAGTCCTCAACATCTGCTCTTTATATTGAGGGACTAGGAGCTTCATTCATTTACTTATTAAGCAAGAATTTATTAAACAATAATTTACCAGATTTATGCTAAAGATTTGGGATGTAAATTAGAAATAAAGTCCATGTCCTCAAGGAGCTATCAATGTCATAGAAAAGGTATATGAGAGGGGCGCCTGGGTGGCTCAGTCGTTAAGCGTCTGCCTTTGGCTCAGGGCGTGATCTCGGTGTTATGGAATCGAGCCCCGCATCAGGTTCCTCCACTGGGAGCCTGCTTCTTCCTCTCCTACTCCCCCTGCTCTGCTTGTGCTCCCTCTCTCCCTGGCTGTCTCTGTCAAATAAATAAAATTTTCTTTAAAAAAAAAAAAAAGGAATTGGTACAAATATAATGATAATTTGGGGTCCTAATACAGAAGACACTGAAGTTTAGGATATCAATATGAGATTTAATAATATGCAAATTATAAATAATTAGGATACTCCAAGGCGGGGGGGGGTTCCTAGCTTAAGAGAGATCATTTACTATGTGATGTCAGTTTATATAAACAAATAAAATGGTTACCATGAAAATAAGACTTTCTCAGTCTGTATTAATACAGTGAGCAAGTTAGTCAACCTACTATTCAACCAGATTTTTTTATTCACCTGAGTGGATCTTTTGCCACAGTGTAGTCACCACCGCCTTGCAGCTCCTAGTGATTTGGCTACAAGAACACTTGCTGGAGTTTGGGTGTCACTCAGGATGTCTCCAGCCTCTGCCCTTCTGCCCGTTCTAATGACCACGCTCAGCAAGCATGGGCTTTCGAAGGAGACTCCACTAATTAGCTTCGTTGATATAGCATCTGGTAACTGGTTGGTGGGATAAACAAAAAAGACTCCTGAAGTGAAGGATGGAGAAATGAATCCTCCAGGCCACGGAGACCAAAATGAAATTACGAACGTGCAACCCAAAGCCATGAGCAGCTTGATCATTTACATTAGCCATGTCTTTTACATTGCTCGGCAGTAAGTCCTGGGCCGACATGTAGATAATTGGAGTTACACAATGCTCAGCCCTTCAATTTGGCATCAGTTTTTCATAATATAATAAAACTTATCATTTGTAAGCCCGTCTGCTTTTTGAAAAATAAAACCGAGAACAATTTGATCTGTCCTGCTACAGCAGACACTGATGCAGGTGGCTTAAAAACAAAGCATTGAATCAGGCAGGGTTTTACTTAAACTACTTGATGATTCATCATCCAGCCTCTGCTCATTGTCAATTGTGCCTCTTTGAGCTATTATTTATGGAATATTTAAAGAGCCTGGACTACATGTGCCTCTGTCTTAGGTTCTATTGTACTATAAATTATAGCTCCAATTTGTTTCAAATTCAGCATGGACTGTCAGGATATCGTGACTCATACTTTGTTCAAATGAATACTGTATAGTAGTTATACCAAAAAGCACTGTTGTCACTATTAATTTATTAGTAATTCTGAAGTGTTTCTAGACTACAGTTTTGTCACGTTTTGACCCCATAAAATCATTCTACTCCTACATTTCCTCGTTTTTTTTTTAAATTAAAAAATTTTTTAACAGGGCAAAATTTAATCAATGGTTTAATGAACACTGTGTAGATTCTGGTCTCCTATAATGACCATTGCTGTATGAGACTGCTTAGGTTGACACAACCCTTTCTCCCTGAGAAAAAAATCAACATTTGTGGTATTCCCTTAGTAGAGACTACATAGATTTCTTGGATCACATTCTATATCCTGAGTCATTTTTTCATATCTATTAAAAACAAAGCAAAATAAATGGCATGAAAGAAAGGAGAGCTTAATTTTAAATGACAAAACCATGAGGACAGAATTTTTTACTTGACATGCTTAGCACTTAATAACTGCAATTAAATTGTTAATTTACTTTACCCCATAGGCTCCCTGAAAGAACAGTCTTGTCTTCATCACTGTACCCTCAGCTTTTAACCACACAGAAGGGCACAATAAAGATTGGTGGCAGGAATTGATTCATGAATGAATGATCCAAAAGACAGGTTATGGGGCTAGATCATTGGAAGCCTGGAGAAAGTTAGGAAAATAGTGAAGTATGAAAATAGGGCTGTAAAATATAGAGAAGAGCTGCAATTGATAATATATATATTATCAATCTCAGATTCCACCACCACCTTAGTTCATTTGGGTTGCCATAATGAATTACCAGATGAACACCCTTCTTCTTGCTGTGTCCTCACATGGTGGATGGGGCCAGAGAGCTCTCTAGGGTCTCCTTTATAAGGGCACTAAGTCCATTCATGAGGGTTCCACCCTCATGACCTAATATCACATTGATGATGATTAGGAATCCAAAACATGAATTTTGGGTAAACATTCAATCTACAAGAGCAACCTCAAAATGAATATCCCCTTCTCAGAGCACATATCGCTCATGTGCTTTTATACCCAGTAGAGTTATTTGTGACAACTCCAGAGGTACTTAGATGGAGTTTGTTCATCTTTTCATTTCCAACACAGAGTATGGCACATTAATAAATTCTCAGAGCATTTATGGATGGACTGAAGCAGTATGTACACAGTATCATCATCATCAAATTCTAAAGTCTCACCCAGTTTAGAGAGAGTTGAGGTGTTGTGTTGAGAAATTATGCGAACTGCATAAACTAACAGAAGCAATGCCTGAAAGAGTTTTGGCATCCAGCAAACACAAATTTCAATGAAATCTGTAAATTCAATCTACAGTATGAGGTGAAGAAAACACAAATATGCTTTGCCAGAGGGAAAAGGCTTTTTGAAATTTTTCATTAAAAAAATCAAAAAGAAGGTAGGGCATGGAGAGGGAGAGTAGGAAGGAGGGAATACATGGAAGGACCGGAAGACAGTGTCTCTGATTTTTCATTAGGTCTAGCCTAGTTTGCTTTGGGCCCCTAGCCAGGGATGATTTTTACACCTATTCAAATTTTAAAACAATCCTTAGTGATGTTTCAAAGTCCACTACTGTTATAGTCATATTTTGGGGTCTATGATATGCAAGACAATTATTCAGCTTTACATGGCAAAGACACTTAATAGAATTGGACTGCTTAGAGAATCAGAGAAACATTTCCTCTAGCTACTTCATTTGTGGCCTTAGAGAAATAAATGCATTAATCTGCAATTAGATCATGTCATCTTTCAGGATGTTTAGCTAAAGTGAAACGTGTAATTAGACATTTTAAATTGCATGTCACCTCCACCCACAGGGTTGACACATGTTGTTTTCTCTTTGGTACAGTTCTGTGTAAGGATTCACTCAGTACATCCAGAAGTCACCTTGACCATGAAAATAAGGGTGCTGCAAATTACAGCTTCAGAATTAAATCAAACATTATCTTCCATTATTTGTGTATTCCAATTTAAATGAGCATGCATTCGATAAATAAGTTTTTTCTTTCGACTTATTAAATTTTATATTTGAAACCATAATTAAATTATCAAAATAATTAAAAAATAATGAATGACAGACTTAAAAATGCTCTTATATATACCCTGCATAGCTTCTGTTATGGCAGGAACATACATGGAAAGATATATAGATATCTGTAGAGAGAAATATAGAGAGGGTAATATATGTAACTATCCTCTTAATTTTGAACCCAATTCAGTTTCATCAGTTTGTTGTACTCGTGATAATTGCCCTAGAACATTTTTTAAAATAATGGCATGTTTGTTATTATAAATAACTTTAAATATGTATTTTTCATTGGGGATTTTGTTAAATACTAGCATGTGGAGGAAGAATAAAAGGTGTAACTCATCCATATGTGTATAATAACGTTGAATGTTAAAGACCCGTTTACTAAAGTGTACTTAAATTAATGCAGCATTGACTGTTTCGTATTTCTCTATTCTTTTATTGCAGTGTTAATCAGGAATTTAAATTCTATTTTGGGGCATAGTATTGTGAGTACTATGTGAAAAGGAAGTGATGATGGAATTTTTATTTTAGTGTAACAACAGTTTTCAAGGGAGCTAATTCAAATCTTTATCTGAACCCTGAAGATGGGAAAACTGTGTGAATGCATGTGCTGAGTTCATATGCCTTTGAGATTTTCTTTTCAATTTTATAATTTCCCATTTCTATTTTTTTATCTTTTCTCCTGTAAAAGAAATATTTCTTGATATCATCAAATACTATTTCAATTTAAAGTGACAGTTAAACAGAGTTTCTAAGATATTTTGAAATACCTTACGAGAGAAAAACATAGCTTTTCAAGAGTTTAAGAATAATTCCGAAGTCCTGTTTAGTCTCGGCCAGCTGCTATACGATACGTTATATTGAGGGAGTGTCTGGATGATCAGCAGGATCGGAATCCAGAAGATGAGAAAAAATGTTACTTAATTTTCAAACACACCATTCAGGTTTTGTTAGTTTATCTTGAGTGGGATAATAGCGGTTGGACCTCAAGGACCAATAAATGCTATTTGTCAAGGAGGGGTTTAGTTGGTATCATTGAACTGCACCTTAATAGTGACCTGAAAACAGGAAGAAAACAATCTTTCTTTGTCCTCTAGTTTTATGGGACTATGTGTTTTATTTTCTGCAAAGGTATTATGTGTGTGCATGTGGGTAAGTATAGATTGGGGTAGTGTAAGAGGCCAGGATGTGTGGGTAAGGATGGAAACTTCTATAATATGGAAAACTATGATGAAATGAAGTTGCTTTACTCTATATTGAGTTTAGGTCTTATTTTTCTGAATGAAAACATACTGTGTAGTGACTTGGGAGGGAGTACCTTAGTAACAATGGAGTACTAACATTGATGAAGTGACTAGTAGTGTGTACATGTTTTTAATATTTCACACAAGTGAAATAACATTTTGAGAAATATTTGGAACAATTCAACATAATGCATTAATATAAAGTATAGAGTCATGCATTAATATAGAGTCAAACTGGAGGCACACTGAGTTTGAATCCTGGCTCCTCCACCTGTATTTCGTGATGAGCAATTTATTTAATTTCTCTGAGTCTCAGTTTTTCCTTGTCTGTAAAACTGGGGATAATAATAGCATCTACCCCACCAAATTGCCTTGAGGATTAAGTGAGTTAATGTCCCTCTCCCTCCGTTTCTAGAAGGGAACCTTTAGGAGGCTTTAGTGTTTTTAAAGGGATGGGGTAACAGGGTGATGGGTATTAAGGAGGGCACGTGTTGTGATGAGCACTGGGTGTTATACGCAACTAATGAATCACTGAACACTACATCCCAAACTAATGATGTACTATACAGTGGCTAACTGAACATAATGAAAAAAATAAAGGCTGTATCTTAAATATCTGAAACAATGGTGGCCATCGTTTTAAATTTAAAATACACCTCAAAAGAAAAAAAATATTAAAATTAATGACTGGTGAGGATATTTGTACATAGGTTCTATATTTTAAGAGCAGTTCTAAGATTATGATGTTTATTGAGATCTGATCTCCTTATATAGTCAGTAGATTGATTAGGAAAATACAGAAAATCTTAAATTTTACCTATTATGGGGAATCCCCTTTTGATTTTCATGGAGAAAAATAATAATTCTAGAGAATGAAGGTAGAACATTATCTTAGCATCAGAGTTTACTAAGAAAGTTGGATTTTTGGTTTTGTGCTTTAATGACAGACACCTTAAAAGATTTTGTTGTCCGGAATCATGAAGGCCATTACAGTAAAAAGCGCAACAATTTCTTAATTTTCTTTTTTTTTGCTAAATACTGATCACTGGTTAAATAAGCTTGATAACCAACATCAGAAGTCATTTCTCTAGTGCTAATTATAAATTTGTTGTACTTTGTAATCTCTTACGTTTCCTTAAACTCTGTCTTTGCTCTATTGAATGTCATCGCCTATAGACCAACAGCAAATCTCTCTCTCCATAGCTGCACCTGCGTAGCAAGCACAGTGCCAGGCTCTTGATAAATGGTGGTTGAATGGTAACGAATGAAATATGTCATTCCATTTCATTTCTATTTTATCGTGATTATTTAATTTTAAGGAGCAATGAAATTGATATTAAGACTCTTACAGTGAAGGTACCATTGTGGGAAACCAAGGAGTTGAGGTGACGTTGAAGAGTTACATAGTTGGAGAAGGCAATTAGCACCTGGACACAGCTCAGGTCTATGGAAATTGGCAGCTGTTGTAGAGATGCATACATTATCGACATCTGCTGACACATGCTAAATACACTATCAAGTGTTCACTGATCAGTTCTTTACCTTACAGAAACCACTGCCGATTGACAACTTCATTAATAATTAAATTAGAAAAACCAAAGGTATAAGTCAAACAAACAGAAAAAACCCTTACATTCTGTACCAAGCTCTGTAGGAGATAATTGTCTATTCAAATGCTACCATATTTCATTGATAAGCAAGAGTCTGCTGTTGATGACTTTTGGTATTCAGATGTAAGAATCCTGGACTTATTAAATTATTTTAAAATTCATTCTGCATATCAAATCTTATACTTCATAATTGTGTTCCTTCTTCTATCTATATGGCCTGCTTCTATTTTTTATGATTTTCTGCTTAAAAACGTTAACAGGCCTCCTTTCTTTGGACCACTTAGCTGATATTTTAAAACTCTTATGAAAACCTATCTGGACCCCAAAGCCCTTCCTGACTAAAGAGAGAAAAATCAAGTAGGAAACCCAGATCAGTGATTTCAATGAAAATGTCCTACAGAGTGAACATGAACTCTACCCTCAGGTCATTGTATCAGCGGAGCAGGGAGATAATGCCACAAAAAGATCTGCTATTGAAAGTTGTATATACTCCATTCTACCACGTGTCCAGTGATTGAAGGAAAGCAATGGACATTCTACATAGTTTATCTATCACTTGTCAGTGGAGACTATGACAGTGTACCTTGATTATTGGGAAGAATAATAAGTATTTGTAGGGTTTTCTTTTCTATTTAAATGAATATTTTCCTAATTTCTTATTCTACCACTTGCTGAAGCCCTTACTATACTTCAAGCATTGAGCTTAATACTATATTTGACAAAAGTCCTATGAAGTTGATTTTATTAATTATATTTTGCAACTACATGGGCCCGAAATGATTAAGTACTTTGCTCATGGACACACAGTCAGTAGGTGAGTAGAGCCAGAATTGGATCCTGTCTTTCTAAAAAAAAAAACCTATGTTCTTTGCTTTTCTTGGGATTCAAAATACACTGAACTGGCCCAAATACGCTACACTTTTTCTTTGACTCAGATGAATTTGCAAGATTGTTGTGTACATTTAAAATAAAATACCAAAGATCTTAATCTTATAATAATCCTGCAAAATATGAAAAAGGAGTGACATTATACCGTATTTGGTTAAGAAATCATGTAATCTTTCAAACATCATTAGAAACAACTTAGAAATTTCTTTCCCTCAATTTCCTCTCTTATCCCCTAAATCCTTACATAGCTTCATTTGAGATCACAGCCTCTTCTAATTCTGTTCAAATTGTAATTTTCAAGGAAAAGAAAAGCCACTTTTAAGTGTACCTTTCATCTTTCCTTGTGAAGAAAGTTACAGTTACAGATAAAGGTTTATCTCCCTTCTCCAAGAACCCTTCAATAAATGGATTATGCTTCTGAGGCCCAGGTAGTTCCAAACCATAACAAAATCACTGCACACACGAGCTGTCACTTAGAAACCAACGAATCGATAGATATTTCAAATTTCTCTTTTCATTTCATTTCACAAATCTAAACACAGAAGTTTGACAATCACTTCCTTGCCATTTCTTCTTCTGTTTATATATTCCAAGTTTATAATTACCTAGTCCCTACTAGGCAAGTTCAGACACATTGCAAAGATCATTCAGAATAGCACATATTAATTCTTTCTAGTGACTGAGTTTTATTACTTGCAGCTATAATTTAAAAGAAAATACACTATGCTGTAATCTCATTTTGTATTATTTGTGCAAGTGTGAAAACATTCAAGATCCATTTAATATCGATTGAGAAAAATACTTAATATTTATAGGGCCCAAGAGTCTATTGTATATAATAATATATGTGAAATTGTTTTACATATGTATATATTTACTCTAAATATGCTAATTTCAAACTTAATTTTCTCAATTTTTTCAGCAAATGTTTCAGCTAATTTATTTTTTTTACAAACTGATACAAAGCTGTGTGTGTTATCTAGTATCAGCTCCATTTTGTAGAATTTCAGCTGTGTTCAAAAAGTATTGAATCAGCTGGAAGAAAGACTTTCTTATAGAATTTTATTATAAATAAGTTTATAATATATTTAATAACTACAAATAAGATACTTTTAAATGTTTACTTATAGTTATTGAAGTGATCTTAAGAGTAATTATAATTGTGATTATAATTAAAAAGCATCCTTACATAAAGACATTGATTTTATTGTGTTTCAAATGTCCTTTGATCCTTCTGCACCCGTCTGTTACTACAAACATGTTGCTTATGAACTGATGCCGCTACCTTAAAACGTAAATGAGGGTATATTCCACTAAAGACATTTTTCTACATGAACTCTAAGAGAGAGGTTCATAGATGCAATAATTCTGATGCATAATTCTTAACAAGAGGCTCCTAAAAAGAAATAATCAAACATCTAGTTCTATACTTACTACAGAACAGATGTCAGGACTTCTTTAGAAAATGTGTGCCCATCACAGAATACCACTGGTTCTACCCTATCTCAAACTAATAAAAACGCAGTTGTAAGGCAGCTTTATAAGCTCAGTAGAGAAGTGAGATAACAGTTGGAAATGCTTCCATGTCCTTTCCGCTGTAAGTGCATTTGAATGTTCTGTCGTGATCAGGGAGGCCACATGAAGTGATTCTGTTTCTGAGGAATGCAGTTCTAAAAAGTATGAGCTACAGGATTCAAAAAACAAAGAAACACTACTGTTGATTTGAAAAATAGAAAGCCAGAGTTGGGAAGAACTGCATTCCTTTCTAAAGTCTTACACTTATTTTACAGTCTAATAGTCAATATGTTAGTAAAGAAACTTAATAAATATGGCAACTTTACTGCATGTATGCTTTGTTGGGAGTTTTGCTGGTCATAAAAGAAGGCAGATAGGAAATCTTACCTATTTTGTATTTTAACCCCGTTCTAATCCATTCTTTTAGATTTATTTCTAATCTTTAGCCTTTCCAGAGTTTCTCTTAATAAGTACTTTAAGTAATGACACAAATTTTAGGGAATTTAAAAAATATTTTCTACTGTAACTTAATCTGGCAATACTAGTGATCTGCAAAGTCAACTCTCAGTTCTTGAGCGGATAAATATGTTTAATAATTTGGAAAATAAAAACACCTTTCTGAATCATTTTTTGTCACCTAGTTCTTTATTTTAAAAAAGAAGTGAGGTCATTTAACAACTAATGAAACCATTTGGTGAGGTAGGTGTAATGAACAGATGTATTAACATGTTCCCTGCCTCTGGGACATCACACTCAATTGGAAAAGACTAGCGAGTAAAGATGCCAATGGAGAGCGGTACCATGAGCATCACATTGAGAGGGGGGTCAAAGAAGCTCTGGAGTACACAGGAGTGACTCTCACTTAGATCAATAGGGTTAGGGATGGTTTCTGTGAGATGTGAATTGGAATGAGGTACACTTCTGAAGAATTTCAAAAGAGGAAAAGGAGTCTAGATAAAATTTTTAAAGAAGAACCTGCTATGGTTTTCTCTGTAGGACTAAATATATTAGTTTATACTTGATCTACCAACATTTCTTTTAGCCCAATGGTCTGTGTCTATGTCCACATACTGGCTAAGGCACAAGTAATAGCAGAAAGCAATACAAAACTATTGGAATTCTACTTTTTGTAGCCCCATATAAATTTGTCATCTATTAATTATCTAAAGTTTTCTTCAGAGATACTAATATTTTCATTCTAGTTCTCTGAAGTTCTGCATTTCTATACTCAAAGTGCCCATTGTGTGGAATTTCAGTATTTGTTGTTGTCTCAAGATTGCTCTTTCAAGCTTTTAACAGCTGTCACTAACCTTAAATTCTAGTGATTCAAGACTGCTGCAAACAAGTTCATGTTGACCCAGTAGACTGCCTTTGTGTCTTTATAGATGTTGATTATATCCTTTTTGTTTTTCTAAATGGAGATACCGTCTTTGCAACCATGTCTTCCAAAGTAGTCTGCTCTTTCTCTGGTTCACAAGCAGTAGGTCATATAAGAAAAATGAGAAGGTAGTTGTAGGCTACATTGCTTAAGTAATGTAACCTACAAGTAATCTAATGTAACCTACAAGTAATCTAACAGTAACTTGAAAACTATTTAATTAGCAGGACACTTAGCACCAGCTAAAATGATCATCTTTCCAGAAGACATAAGCTGTATAATTGAACTGGAATAATTGTGGGGCAATGAATGCATTGCTTCCTTTTCTGTGTGGCATGCCATACTGGGTTAAGTGGACATGATCATTTACTATGTTACCTGATGTTATACTTCAGCAACTTCAGAGTAAAACCTTTTGACGCATAATACTCAGAGCCAATCAGAGACTAAGTGTGATACTGTTACATTCCTATAGTTTTGTTAGAGGAAATTACGTGATATTCAAAAAAAGTGTATTGAGATGAAAGTATCAGATTGTGTTTTTTGTTTTATAGGCTTTTTTTTTGTAGTGGGGGAATTTTTAAGTTTCATTAGTTTGATTTTGCTTACTTCATACTTTACTTTTGGACTGTGTTGATATGGACTGTGCAGAAATTTGAGTCACATAATTTAGGGAATTATCTCAATGAGGTTAGTTACATAATAGATATGCATACATAGAAATTAGAGAATTGTTACAAACATTAAGTAACTTAATACAGGGTGAAGTGTTTACAACACAGCCTGGTACACAGTAATTACTCGATAGCATTTTTTTTTGGGGGGGGGTTATAATTAGTATCACCCAGAGGCGAAATTACCTTTATTTTTCTCCATGCAAGCCTACACTGGGTAGCCTATAAATGATCAGTAGAAATTGAGTGTCACTACTAGAAAACTAGCTTACAGTTTATGACCTAACTACAACATCAAGTAAATATGTCAGCTTTGCAAAGAGATTAGAAAAATGTGGTGAGTGGATATGTGTGTGTTTGTGTGTATACATTTGTGAGGGAAGGGGAGACAAGTGGCCTATATAGGATATTCTAATGGCAAGCAGTCCTTAAAACTTAAAAAAAAAAATTGGCTTAAAAGAACAATGAACTTGGTTAATTGGAATTAGAATATTTCTATAAATAATGTATAACTTATCCATTATTTTTTTTCTGAAATCTATTCACGATGCCATAGCCAAAGTGGTGTTTTGAAAATTCAACTCTGATCAAGTTACTACTCCACTTAAACCTTTTTGATGATTTTATAAAGTACAAGAAAAAAGTCCAAAATCATTGCTAATCACATTAAGATCCATATTCCCCTTACCTTTCCAATCTTATGGCTCCCCATGCCCCCTTTGCTCTGTTTGATAAGGCTGTCTTGGTTATGTGCTCAGTCACTTCAGAACTTTGCACATGCTGAACCATTTCCTTGGAACACTTTTCCCTCCAAACCTTGCCCAACTAATATGTATTTATAATTTTGATCTCAACACATAGTAAGTGCCCATAAATATATGTAGCATGAATGAAAAAAAAATGAATCATTATTTGAATGTGAATTTTCTCAGAAGCTCCATATTAAAGGATAATTTGAAAGCTTTCATTAGTCGTTTTCCCTCTAAATGAATTATATTAAAATAAAGTTCAAATTCAATTTCAAGATTCCCTTCTTTTTATTCAGATTCATGTTTCTGAATTTTTAAAAGATTCTTACCAGGTTAATAGTGAAAAAAAAAAGGGTCCTTTATCTGCTACTATATTTGTTTTCACATCTAGAGTTAATTTATAATAAAGGGGGAAGGAGTTCATATATCCTCTCTAGAATTTTGGGAGATTTTGAGATAAGGCCCAAACCTTAGCTCTCCAAAAACGGAATGACTACACATACCAAATCTATATTGAATGACCACAACAGTAAGTATGCTGTACATGGCATAAAAGCTCTTTCATAACTTGTGCTGTAAAGATGTTATGAAACTATGACCATATATATGTGTAAGCTTTATAACATTAATCTCCCGCAATTGGCCCAGTCCCCTCCCAGAGCAACTTAAGTTGTTTACAGTGAAGAGCTGTGAGAAAAAAGAATTCCTTTGGAAAAAAAAATGTTGGGGTTCCAAAGCTGATGAGTTTTCTTTTGTTCTTAGGGAGGAAGAAAGAAAGGAAGATGCAGCCTCTGAGCTTTCCTCTATATGTAACAGTGTTGTTGTTACCAAATGAAGAATTTAGAATTCTATACAATTCCAACATAATGATATGAACAATGACAAGATTTTATTATTACTAGTAATGCCAAGAAATTCTGATATTCTGTGGAGGAAAATTATTTCACATGCACTAGATAAAAGGGAAACAAGACCAAATCTGAACAATTATTTATTCTAACACTAAATACCAAGGATAATAAATAATAAATACTAGCCAATATTGAGCATCAAAATTAGGGACAATAATGTAGTGTTATTTTCTTATGTCACAGTAGAGAATAGCATTTCAGCAAGTCTTATACAATGATGACATATTTTCTGAATTGTCAATATAACAAACATTTATTAAGTGCATACTGTGGGCAAGGTGACCCTATGGAGGCTATAAAAGGGGCTAAGATACCACTTTTGCCCCTGAGAAATTAATAATCTGATGGCAAAAACAGACGTGCATGCAATCAACTGCAGTATTTGGAAGAATAAAGTGAGTCTTTTAATAGCAATACAGAGTGCTCTGATAGTGTCGAGAGAGCAAGGCTAGAGGGCAGAGCGATGTGGAGCTTGCATTGAAGTGGCAGGATATTAAAGGGAAGACATCAGTTATGAAGCTAAAGCACATATAAGCAATAACATGATAAGGGCCTGTAGCAGTTAGTGGACTGACAGAATAGAGGGAAAGCATACCAGGGACATTTCAGGGGAACAATCAATAATATGTGACAATCAGATGTAGGAGTAGAAATAAGGTGGAGTCAAATATAAATTTAAGTTTTCTTATCAAATACTGAGCTAGGAAACACAAAATAAGAAAAAGCTGTGAGGAAGTACTCAATGTTTCTTTTTGAGGTTTGTGGGTTTCATATGCTAGCAGGACATTTATAAGTAGATAGTCATCAGGAGGAAATTTGGGTCTAGAGTATTGTAGATATATATTGCTAAATATATAATGTTAGGAATAGTCTGCAAAGCAGTAATATTTGAAACTACTGGAGTACATGCAAAAATACAGAAACAGTGGAGAGCTGAAGATAAAACCTTGGAATTAGACATGGATAAGATAAAGGAAGAGTAAGCAGAAACAGACTTAAAATAAAATACTGAAGTACCACAAAAACAAAATGTGCATTGACACAGAATCAAAGCTTTATGATAGTAAAAATGGTCCTCGACAATCTCAATGATGTTGAGAAATTGAAAACGGACAACTAGGTGTTGGATTTGATAGTCTTGAGGTTCATAATGACTTTAGTAGAATGAATGGGGAAGCCAGATTGCCAAAGATTTAATAGCTATATGGAAGTAAATGCAGAAAAGTTTACTATTAAAGCTTTACCGTAAAGAAGAGAAAGCCGAGCATATAATTAAAAGGGTAGTTGATGTGGAATTAATATTTTGGCTTAGTATGAAGAACATTGAACATGTTTGTAAACTGGTAGAAAAGAGAAAAAGAAAAGAATATGAGTAGAATTCTCAACCCAAGATCCATAGAATAGGAGTCTCTTTGGAGCTCAATTTGGTTTTGATCTCTTAAAAGCATAAGCGATATATTGAGTGCGTGTGAAATTTTTTTAGAAGAGCCAGAAGATTCTCATAAGGATCCATACTCCCCACAACCCCCAAAAAAGAAACTTGGAATATCTGAAATATACAGAGGGAATATTTTATGGGCAATACCCAAGAAAACAGGAGGAAATTAATTTGAGAAGATATATATTAAGAAGCTAATCTGTGAATCTCATAGTGTTCCATGTATATTTATAATGAGCTTGAAAAGAGTCACTAGTATGATCTCTTAATTTACTCTGAATTCTGAAAGGAAATAGATCTAGAAAGATCTTCACTGTATGCATTATTTCAATAAATGGTTACTGAGCCTCACTTGTCCACTCTGTGGCAAGCTTAGTACAGGGTAAACTCAAAGAATTAAGCAGGACACCTAACCCAGGACATCTTAACTTTATGGGGACTATGACAGTGTAGGATTCAGTAATATTTTTTTAGCAGACATAATATCAAAGCTGAGACATGAAGAATCCATCCATTCATTCAACAAATGTTTATAGAGTGCTCAAATGGGCTGGATACTGTCCAAGGTACTGCTATCATGGCATAAATAAGATAAAACTTCCTGCCTTCATGTGTTGTAGCATGGGGGAAACCAAACAAACAAATGGACAAATAAATTATATAATGTCAGGTGGTAGTAAGTGCTAGAAAGAATATATGGGGGAAAGATACAGTGACAAGAGAAGACTTCCCTACAAAGGCAACATCTGATAAGAGACTAAAATGAGGGAATAAGCCATACAAATATCCAGGAAAAAAGTACGAGGCATACAGGAAAGAGCACGTGCAAAGTTCTTGGGTAGGAACAGGGCTTGTTGGGCTAGAGAAATGGCCAATATGTCTAGAGCAGACTGAGGAAGACAGAGAATGGTGGATGAGGTGAGGAAAGGCCACCTAGGACATAGTAAGGAATTAGAATAGGACGCAGTCCAGTGAAAATTAAAGAGAGTAGCTTGACTTATTTCAGAAGTTCAATTTGACTATGACATAAAAACTGAGGGAAGCATGGGGAAACAAGGTTGGAGAAGTTGGCAGGATCCAGAAAGTAAAGAACCTTCTAAGCATAAGGAATTGAGACATCGTCAGAGCAAAAGTGAGCCTTGAGGATTTTAAATGGGGGAATAACATAGTTCATCAGTTTTGCATTTTCAGTTTTACATTTTCACTGAATACTTTATGAAGAATGCTTTGGCAGGGATTCAGGATTGTCTTTGAGGGAGAAAACCTCTTAAGTTTCCCCAGGCTCAATGTCTTGTTCTTTAAACTAGTATCCTCTCTGCTAATAATGGGACTTGTTATATATTCAAGTATTTGGAGGAAATTAATCTGATATTGGTGTGTAGTATAGATTGGAGGTAGAAGATTATTCCAGAGGTGGTTGTAGTAATCCAGTGATAAGGTGATAAAGACCCAAGTTGGTGGTCTCAATCTATTAATGGTGGAAATGGAGAGAAAAAGGCAAGATGCTACTGGAGACATTAAGAAGAAAGAATTGATAGATTTGTGGCTGGTTATAGAAAGAGGGAAGGAAGAAAAGATGACTCCATAGGATGACAAAAGTAACCGTCATTTGTATTTGTGTGTTTAGCCCATTGTAACTCAACAACAAACTCAATCTAAGTGAATAAATGAATGAACACATGACCAAATGAAAAACAGAGGAAACAAGGCTGAGGGAGCTGGTTTTAGTTTGGGGCATTTTGAGTTGGAATACGAAGTACAAAAATCTGCCTAAATTAAAACAAGTCATCAGCATACAATGCCCACCCTATACTATTTCAGCAGTATCATTAAAAAAATGAGCCAATTTAACTAGGCACTCTTATATTTTGGTCATTTGCTGAGAAATATAGCACAGTGTCATGTCATTGATCATTAGCCTAAAAGCGTGATAGCTGGGGATCAAATCTCAGCTCAACCTCTCACTAGTGCAACCCTGATCAAGTTATATAGTCATTCTATTCCTGAGTTTCCCAATCTGTAAAGTAGGAATAATGGTATTATCTTCCTCATAGAACAGTAAGGACTTCATAAATGATCCACTAGCCTTCAACCACATGCTAGAAACCTGAGGTTTGTAGAGCAAAAACATTACTAGATAAACTAATTATCCATGATTCTCAACCAAGAGATATTATCTCTTTGTACAAGACACTGTATTGAGTACAAAGCTTCAGACTGAAACAGATATATTCTAATATAGTAAATTTAGGTAATTACTGACATTTTTTTACTTTGCATTTGCTAAGAGTTTTCAAAATAAACATATTTCACTGATTTATACATACACATTTTAAAGAGCATGAAAAGAAAGTCTTTTTTTAGTTTTAGTCATTCTAAAATTTCATCTGTATTATAAACAAATGATTCAGTCACTAATTGGGCTTTAAAAAAAACTTTAAATAATATACAAGTATACGATAATAAATAGAAAATATATCATTTAAAAATTGGTAATTTATGAAGTTTAGAATCAAAAGTTTGTGGATACTATTACATGAACAAGCTATTGCAATAGAAGCTTCCTTGTTCTATTGCATTATACTTGCTATGTCTGGGTTTTCTCATATCTGGGTTCTTCTGACACTAATAATAGGATATAAAAATATAGGCTGTGCTACATATTTTGTTCAAAATAAACTGTTACATCATGAAGTACACTTTAAAAATTCTTATAATTTAAATAATTTGTTAAGATCTTTTTTCATCAAAGTATACAGTCCTTTCTGTAAATTATAAAACTTTTTATACTGGCTTAACTATAAATATCTCTAACCTAATTTATTTAGTGCTTGCTCACAGGAAAAAAAAGTTAAAATTTATCAGATAATAATATATAACCATTCTACCATCAGTATACCCTGCTTTCTTTATTGTAGTTAGTTTTTCATGCTTTTGTTGCCTTATTATGGAAGTTTATATCTTTTGCAATTTCTTGCATTTAAATACATTTTCTAAAGTACTTACTATGTATATATTTATTTATGCCTTTATTTTTGTATTTGGCACTCCCAACACTGGCACTCAATAAATATGTATTGATATAAAGGAAAAAAGAAAGGAGAAACAGAGGGCAAGAAATAGGGGAAAATGAATTAATCACATTTTTTGCCCTCAAGAGACTTAGATGCAATGTAAGGATATATGGCATGTGCATTAAAAACTATGAACAATTTGTACTGTGATGTAAACTTCAATATACAGTAATTATATTTCCTATACAGCATTTAAGAATGGGAACCTGTAGGTTGTAGTGTTTTCAAATTTAAATTTGTGTTAATTTGGGGCGCCTGGGTGGCGCAGTGTTGGGCGTCTGCCTTCAGCTCAGGGCGTGATCCCAGCGTTATGGGATCGAGCCCCACATCAGGCTCCTCTGCTATGAGCCTGCTTCTTCCTCTCCCACTCCCCCTGCTTGTGTTCCCTCTGTCGCTGGCTGTCTCTATCTCTGTCATATAAATAAAATCTTTAAGAAAAAAAATAAATTTGTGTTAATTTATATTAAAAAGAATAATTTTATCAATAATGAGAGTAACATAGCTGACCCAATAGGACTTAGTATGTGCTAATATTTTAATTGAATTAATTGATCCAATCCTCTTATTGGTAATACTGGAGAATTATTATATTTTTTTTTTTAGATGAGGAAATTGAGGAATATAGGTAGGGAATACTGGAGTCTGGATTTGAACTCAATCTGTCTGATGACAGACACGATGACAACCAAAAATAAGTCTTTGAAAGATCAATTCAGTCCTTTCCTGTAAATATCACTCAAAAATTTTTATACAAGATTCCATTCATTTTTTCTTAAATTGAATTTATAGTAAAATAGTAGTTATACATAACTTCATAATGTTATTTCAAATTATTAAAAGTTTAAATTTATTAACAGCATGTTAATAAACTCTGCTTGATCAAAAAATTAAAAGAGTACCTTTTGAAACAAACAACTAAAGAAAATCTAAGAACATATCAATATTCTTCTACATTTTCTATCTCTAGGTTTCTAACCTTGGCTACAAATTATTGTTTATTCTTTTTCTCCACCCTACTCATAGATATCAGAGTGTCTGCTAGAACTTGAGCAACTGATTGCTGTGCAGAGTATATTTTAAATCTCTTGGTTTATTCAATCCAAGAATTATTGCTAAATTAAGGCTGTGACTGACTCAGTGCTATAAAATTAATTACTTTGCCTTTAGTCTCCTAAAACGAATTTTGTATACACACACACACACCCCTAATACAAAAATATACCTGTCTCTCACTCTCTTTCTATAAATATATAGACACGCATGCCTATAGGTACTGCATTTAATACTGCATTTAATAATGCATTTTTATATATACATATATAAACACACCTATATATAATGCATTTAATAATGCATTACACACACACACACACACACACTTTCCAGGTCTATATGCTTTTCCTAAATCAGTTCTCCTGATTTTTACCTGCACTTCAGATCAGAGCTCACCTATATTCCAACAGTGGTCAACTGTTGCTAGTGTTGCTTTTGTTAGATATCTGGTAGTTAATATACCACTAACAATGGTCAATGGATCATGTGCATGTTGGCTAGTTTGAGCAGAACTTTAGATTTCTTTCTTAAATTATATACCTTATATATCTTATAAAGCAGTCCAAACCTCTTGAATAATTTAAAATCAAACTTGAATATATCTTTCTTTTGTAAATTTATTTTCATTTGTCCCCACTAACAAAGGAATTGAGAAACTAAAGGCAATCAGTTGAACAAAAACAGGTTGTCAAAATTCACAGTGTATTCTATGTTGAGACTTGAGGAAAAAAAAAAGATGAAAGTAGATGCATTGTTTTGTGTATTAAATTTAACAAGAGAGCTAGGCTTTTGAAATTCACTTTTTCTGATTGATTCGAGAGAAAAATTATATAGAATTTCTATGGCTTTCATCTCGCATTGACTAATACAGTAAAAGGATTTCTTCCTGACATTTTTGCCAAAAAAAATCCTAATTCTAATAATAAATCAAACGCTTGTTTATCTAAGTATTTTAAGCTGCTTAACACTGTATTCCTTGAGAAAATAAAGTGCTATGTTCGTTTGGCTTGGACCATGTGTTATAGCAAAGAAATATGAAATCTATGATGAAAAAGGCACTTTTCATTCGCTGGCTTGAAAATCAAGACATGAATGGCAGCTTTGACTATACTGCTAATAAGCTGCAAGAGCTTGGGCAAGTGAATTTCCATTTCTGGATATTTTTAGGGTGGGATTATTGACCTCTTTTGAGAATCTGGTGAAAATCTATAAATATATAAATAATATATACAATTTTACATAGTATTTCAGGGAGTTTGCAGATTCTTGGAGCTGTAGTCCTCACCAAAAGGAACTGAGAAACAGGCAATCCCTAAAGTATTCTTGCATTCTATATTTCAAACACAATTTGCAAACATTTTCTCTTAAATTCTTGTCTTATCTAGAGAAAAATTATTTTTCATTTGAATAGTTCAAGTAAAAGCCTAACTCTGCTGCTTTCTTCCCCACTTTTTGCCTTTGCTCTTTGCAGACAAGATTCTTCTATGCAAATATTCTATAGGGCATCTTGGCACAAGGGATATTTGAATGTAATTATTCTTTAAATTTTCATGTCTTGGGTAGCTTACTGGTATATCATCTGTGATCTGCTTATACATAAGGTCAAAAACCCAAGTAATGCATCATTAACTAGTCTTTTATATTTTCTTTACCAAGATTCACTGGATCTTTTAACCTACATTGACTACTATGAGGTTAATTTTCTATGTTAAAGCAATGCTCAAATTAGCCTTTTAAAAATTACACTATAAAAAAATGAACAGACATAAGTCAAAATTAAGAGCATCATAAGCAAATAACCTTTGGCAGTTTTTCTTGGAAAACCATATCTTAAGCACGTTCCTCTAGATTATTTAAGATGTTTGGAATATTAAAGCAATTTATATCTAACCCAGTAAAATTTATAGCACATATGTTCAAAGAAAATAATTGCTAAATTAAGGAACCTCACTCTGTGGAAACAGTCTATTAAAATTCATAACTTGTCTATGAATTTTTATAAAGTGATATCTGTGCCATAAGAATATAATCTTTCAATTTTATAAAATTTGAAGTATATACATTTGGTTTAGAGCATAGTCCTGTAAGTTCTCCTGTCAAATAAAGGGTGTAAGAGACTCTGTATCCATCTGTAATTTGATGATAACTAAAGGATCTATAGTTTTATGAAAATAGAGAATTTGCTGAAAAATGGATCTTACTCTATAATGACTGAACCTCCAGTCTCAGAGATGTGCGTTAGTTAGGACAAAGCATTTTGCTTTCAAGTTAACCTCCTCACCTTTTATTTTTCATGTATTTGTTTTACCCAAACAGGTTTTATTTATATGTTTCTCATAAGCTACAACTCTAAAGACTGTTTTTAACGACAAATCACCAGGACAAATCATCATTTTCTTCATCTGATATGTTCCCCTTCACCATGCAAAATGACCTCATGTGAAAGTAACTCAGGGAAAATTAGAACACTAAATTACTGCTAGCATCGGGGAGGCAATTTTCAGAATTATCCATTCATTTGCACATTCAAGATATAATTGTTAAGCTACTATATTCCATATCAAAGGATGTCTCAGGCCCTGGATACTTATCAGTGAACCAAACTGGAAAAAAATAAAACTATAACTCTCAGAGATTTTTGATGAGGTGGTGGTGGCAAGAGAAGGAAACAAACAAGCATATATGGATAGTATTAAATACTATGAAGAAAAACACAGTATTATTTAAAATAAAATTAACTAATTTCTAAATCAAAATGATAAATTTTACTTCTGAGAATAGATTTCTTTTCATCATAATACATACCCCCAATCACCCTACTCTATTATTTGAAAGTAACTAAAGGGATTAGACCTTTCAGTGGCTTCTCATGGTTCCCATACCAGCCTCCAGCCTTCATTAACACCCTCCATCCTTCTCTATGTGCACCATATTACAACCATATCAATTTTTTTCACACTGTATTTTTCCACCTTGAATCTACTCCTTTACCCTACCCCACCTCCAAATGCAGCTAATTCCTAAATATGATTTCTGCACAGAAGCCAACTCTGGATGAGTCTCCCTGCTTTCATTTTCCTAACATCTTTACCTGTCCTTTCAGGAACTTATTACAATTTCTAGTATGTAATGACATAATGCACCTTGTGTATTTACCATCTATCTCTTTTATTAGCCTGTAAGCTCCGTGGAATGAGGGGAGGTGGGGCACTTGAGGCAGCTGCTTCTCTCCCTTGCCAATGTACTTTCAGTGTCTTGCACCCTAACACAAAATAAGCATTTAAAATTTTTTGAGAGAAAGAATGATTTTCCATAAAAAGTATCTCTGGTTTACAACACATGGTTTTATGCAACACATGGCAAAGTGGGTTCTGGTGAGAGCTGGGTAATACCGTTTTAACCACGTGACTAAGCAAATGGTTCCAGTTGAATCTTGTGTTTTTAAATCTGTGTTACACACTGTTCCTGCCCTAGACTCTGCTGGAAGTCTACTGCTTGCTTGCAGGCTCATACTCTCAATGACAGATGGTTTTTAATCTTTGCTATTTGGCTTCCAGAGTGGGTGTATATTGCTAACTCATGTATTTTCTCCAACATGTAGAAAATGATTCTGGTGGCCATGCTCTGTAAGGAATCAGATACTTTCTGGGCTCTATAGCTATGGGAGAAAGGTTTTAAATGCTTTCTGGTGGGAAAAGCCACTTTTTGCTTGGAATTATTGTTGAAAAAAATATCCAACTGTGAAAAGCCACAGTTGTGTAAATCATAAAATAATTCAGGATTTTATTGTTTGATCACCTCATGCCCAGTACTCTGAAGAGCACACATACAGTGTTGGTAATATTTCCTACTTTTTTGACATGAAAAATTAGAATTCTCCTTGAGAATGAGAAGAATCCTTCCTTAGCACCTAGTATATTCTAAATCTCCATTGTGGCACTTAACAATTTTATATAGTAATATTTTATTTCCACATCTAACTCTTTCCACAAGAAACTATCTTTTCTTATTCCTAAGACCTGGCCAAAAAAATAAGGTCCATGATAAATACTCAATTAATATTAATTGAGTAAATCACAGATAATAAATAAGTCCTCACATTGGAAACAGCCTGGCTGGAATAGACACTCCCTTGTCTATTTCAACCAGGCAAAGATGGAGCTCAGAAGCCTCTCAGGAAATGATGTTCTCTTATGCAACATCTATTCCTTTAAACCAAGGACTAAGGTTTTCTCAAACCCAATAAGCCCTCAGAAGATTTTCCTACGTGGATTTATGCCAGAAGAATTCAGTCCATTAGTTGGCAAATAGGACCCCTTAATAACTGCAGAGGAACTATAAAATTCTATTCCGAATATAATGAAAGCTGCAGGGGATTGTGTATTCATTTATCTTGTAGTAGGAAAATTTGAATCCTCAAACAACAGGGTGTTGCCATGTTAGCTTCCTCTGGAGAATTGAAACCCAAACTGTAAAGAGAGCAGAATGGTCTGATTGGTATCAGAGCCACTGGAACCTGCAAAGCCTCCATTCTTAATTGAGACCAGAAAATTCAGCTGATAACAAAGTCTCCCTACCTGTGTCTCTACATATGTGAAAGGATTATGCCACTTGATTTAGTATTTTGAGATCTCATATTCTAAAATAATATTTAATAACCCAAAATATAAGGTAATAGGTTGCTCTATATCAAAGAATAGATAAATGCAATAAAAGTGTATTAAAACAGAATACAATGAAGAACAGCAAAAAGAAAAGAGTGGGGGAAAAGAGAGAGAAAGGGTGGGAGGAAAGAACAAAGCAAGGAAGGAAGGGAGCTATTAAAATATTTCATCGAGCTCCTCCACATCCCGGATGTTTTTGTATGTTCAGTATTTCAATGTCCTTCCTAGGTAAATAGCAAGCCTTTTCCTTTTTATTAGCACTGCTGCAGCTGCTGTTGCTTACAGAGAGATTCACAAATCAAAATAGATTCAGTTAGCTTTTCAATAATTCTAAAAGGTGGGGGAACATTGCCAGAGAAGGATAGCACTCCAGTATCCTAACAAGGAGTCTTGTTAGCAAAACAAAGTGTGAATTGCTCAGAGATAATTCCCTGCGGTTGGTAATTCCACTGGGCTCCTCAGTGGCAGCACGAGCTATTTCTCCTCAATAGACCAATGCCACTGATATTGGCTAGAATATCTAGCACGATTTTGAGTAGAAAATGTAGTAGTATCTATGTTTCATTCCCAATATCAGAGGAAAATACATAGTATTTTACCAATAAGTATGGTATTTGCTATAGGTGTTTCTGTACATTTTTTATCAGATTAAATAAGTTCTTCGTCTTTCCACCTCCTCCTCCTGCAGCGGGCGGCAGCAGCAGCACTTAGCAGCGGCAACTTGAGGTTGCACCCCGGGCCAGCCCCCCAGGGTGGTGCTCAACTGAGAGGGGGGCTCAGCGCCCCAAGGGGTGTGTGTAGGGTGGAGGTGGCCAGCTGGGACCAGCTGGTGGCCCTGAAAAACCTCCCACACACGCACACCCACACACCCCTTTTGCGTTGCAGGCTGCCCCTCCAAGAGCAGAGGCAGCAAGAGGACGTGTGTGTCTTGCACAGGTCCACGCGGGGAGAGCAGTGGGGACGGAGACTGGCACCACCTTCTGGTCCTCTCTCCAGTTCTCCATTTGGAAGGCACATGGAAGCTCAGTTGGCCAAGAATCCTCTTGTATTGGAACAAAATTTAGAAAGTAATGGGAAGACAGGAAAACAAGAACCAGCAAGAGCTTGAGTGACAAATGCCAGGATTGAGATTGGAAGACAGTTCATTTGCCTATTGCTTCATTCCTTGAAATTGCGTTATAACTGCCCGATTAAGGTATATGGAAAAAACAGAAACTTTGATAGGTTTTGTGGATGCATCCTTCTATCCCCATACGTATCTCATGATAGATGAGGGGGGAAAAGCATTTGTGTAGAAGACTGAAGGACTGTACCTCTTACCTTAAAAAGTGTTTTATGCTATTAAGGGAAATATCAGTATTTTTTGCATCTTACTATTACTAGTATTAGTGCCCTTGAAGTGCTAGTTTACTTGATGGGGCACTGGCCACTTATATAACATTTGTGCTTTCTCTCACTTTCACTTTGTACTTCATCAAATCTGAAGTTGTCATGGTTCATTATCTGTAGATGATCTTGGGCAGCCTTGCATTCTAAAAGAATATGCCATGGCATCTGCTTCTGTGCTTTTGTGCCGTGCTGTACAGATGATATTTCAGCAAGAGCATTGGGTACAAGGGTGAGAGCGGAGGCAAGATTTGTCTCAGGCTGATGTTTCTTTGTATCATACCATGTCTTCCTCTTTCGTATATGCCTAATTCAGCAATGAAGTACATATATCACGTTGTGACTATTACATATGTTAGAGTACATAATTGGGGTTGTAAAATATATGCTTGAATGTCTTAACTAATGAATTCCATCAAATTCAATTACCATTGTTAGACTCCTCATTAACCAATCAAATTGTTTCTTTGGTCTAAGTCATTTCTAACACACTTTCATAGGCATAAACACAGCTCTATGAAGTAAATTGGAGCAATTAAATTATCTTACTAGGCATTATTTGGAGTCTCGTGTTACTGAAGTTTTGGATTCCTAAAGAATTGACTTTCACATTATTCTCACTGTATACAAGAGAAAGGATGTTAAGAGTGTAAGACTGTGTCTTCAGGACTTTATTTCACTATTTGCATCTTTACTCATTTTTCCTGAAGAAGTTGGCTACTGTAGGTCACCAATACTAAAATTACATAGAAGTAAACCAACTCTTATAAATGCATGAACTTATAACACAAGCTATTGGACAAATTTATTTAATATCACAAGTCCTTCACCTTTTCAGAATGAACTGTTTCAACACCAGAAGTTTCTCCTCTCTCTCATGCAGTATGATACTTCAGTGCAGAATCATGGCTGTTATTGTTGAAACATGTCTTTTCTAAATCTCATAATTTCTTTACATGGACTATTAAAGTGGTTCTGAAAATGCTTATATATCAAGAATCAAAAGTACTTTAGTTTCCTAGGAAGGAATTGTCACAGTGCTAATGTATCATGTTATTTCAACAACTTTATTTTTTTAAAAGATTTTTAATTTATTTATTTGACAGAGAGAGAGGGAACACAAGCAGGGGGAGTGGGAGAGGAAGAAGCAGACTCCTAGCAGAGAAGCCTGATGTGGGGCTCGATCCCAGAACGCTGGGATCACGCCCTGAGCCGAAGGCAGATGCTTAATGACTGCGCCACCCAGGCACCCCTATTTCAACAACTTTATAATGAAGGACATGTGCTAATGTTTTGGTTCTTACCATACCGTTCTTAAAATTGTTCATAGAAGGCATTAAAGAAAATAAAGTAGAAATATTTTATCATTTATTCTTCAAATATTTTGAGAAACACCTGAAAATACAGCCTGAAGCCAACCTACAGAAACATTTATTTCTGGGTTTCATGACAGACTTACTTAGAACCAGCATTTTAAATATGTATATCAGACGACTCCAATGAAATCCAAAGGCTAAGAACCACTACTCTACAAAATGAGTAAGGAAACAGCTGAAAAGAAAGCATGATAAAACTATAGACATAAAATTGATATCAAAATTGAAGTTAAATGAAATTAAATTTTGATTTTTTCCTACTTATGTTTCCTGAAACTATAGAAGGGATTTTAGACTGTTTATCTTATTTCCCCTTTCATAGGAGTCTTAAATCTATTGAAATTAAAAATTTAATATTAAGGATGGCAAGGATAAGAATATCTATTTAAAAGCTTCCCAAAGTTGCTAAATGATCTGTATTATGGCAAAAGGTATTAAATTCATAATTTGTACAATTATTATTTTCTCATTTGAATTTTTAGTCTTACGAAGCTTTCTAAATAACAAGTTATTCTTTCAATATTAGATATGTCTAATAAGCAAGCACCACTTGGTTAAGAATTTCAACATGTAATTTTTTTATGGCCTCCATTGAGACAAGTCCCATGGGTGTTGAACTTTCAAAAGATAATTTATTGATGCAAATAAGTTAAACCTTTTGGGTTGAGGATTCCCCATTTATTCATACATGAACATTTCTATGTTGTCTAATTTTAGTAAGAGAATTTTTTCATACTTTCATTTTTAGTGCAAGTTATACCTCGTTTGCCAACTTAATATGCCTGCTTCAAAAATAAGCAGACACTTAAGTGGGAATTAGGGATAAAGAATTGTCTTCTGAGCCATGGAAAGACAGAACTTGCATGGGATGAGAGCAGAAAGCAACATTAGATCTAACAGGAAAACTACAGAGAATGTTTGAACAATAAAATTAATTCTGCCTTCCTACATGGTAGACTCCACTGAGACAAGGGTCTAAAAGAAAAAATGGTGAAAATCTTTAGGGGAATTTTCAGGTTCTTTCAAAATCTTTCAGGTAAACTTATTTTATAAACATGTCCTCAAATGATTGGAATAATTTGGTTTCCAAATCCATAAGAATCCTTTTATAAACAAAAATAGTCTTGGTTTTCAGCTAGTTTTAAAGATCACATTTGCAATTTAAGCAGACACTAACTTCAGTGGGACTGTGCTTCAAAAACCTTAAGTATTTAGGACTCTAACATCACTTTCACACAAAAACAATGCTATAAATGATGTTAGATGTTCAGAGTCAAGTTTTTGAAATCCACAAAATTATAGTCAAATCATATGATTTGTAAAAATACAGCTTTGAAGTGAAAAATAGTAGAAAATGGTACTATATGATTCCAAAACATTAAACCAATTCAATAACATATTTTTGAAAATCTTGTTTGCTTTGAGTAACAGCTCTAGAGGGAAGCAAATCTGACTATAAGTGAATGAGAAAGCAAAAGAGAAGGTAAGGTTTTTCTAAAACACAGAGAAAATGATGATGACATGAGCTGTAGTCTGATTGGAGGGAAGGGAAGTGATGATGGGTAGAGCTAGAGCATGAGGGGCAAAGTGGTCTCAAATATGGGTCCCTAAGCAGTATTGGACTAGGACTAGCTACTAAATAGAAAGGATAGTGATTCATGGCTGTGTTTGTAACTCAGGGAAACAGGTGTATTCTGTGATTTTAAATGAATACATACATATAGTAGTTACACATTCATTTAGAAAACAGATGAACAGAGGAAATGTTTAAGCAGAGACACAGAGCATGAACGCTTATTCAGTGAGCATCAAGGAATAGTGGGAGGAGAGAACTAATGAATCTCATGGCCTTCTACCGATGGCTTTTTCTCTGAATTACTTGACCTACCGCTCAAGGCTTTACTGAACTCCACTTTTTTCTTTTCTTTTCTTTCTTTCTTTTTTTTTTTTTAGACTTAGAGAGAGAGAGAGCAGGGGATAGGAGCAGGGGGAGCTTAGGGGTGGGGAGAGAATCTCCAGCAGACTCCACGCCAAGAACAGAGCCTGATGCAGGGTTCCATCCCACAACCCTGAGATCATGACCTGAGCTGAAACCAAGAGTCAGATGCTCAACCAACTGAGCCACCCAGGTGCCCCAAACTCCACTCTCTAAGGAATTCTACCTTCTATGTCTTTCAAAAAGTAAAGCACGAGTTTTCAAATGGACCAAATTTACCAATTTGGTTGCATTTATTTTTATAGGTATTCCTTTATTTTTACCAAATATTTAATGTATACCCACTATCTCTTAGGCACTATGCTAAATTTGCTACTTTTAGCCTAGATATTAGACTACAAAGAATATTTCGTTCTATTTGAATGTCAGTATTTTGTATTGTATGATTTCTCTTTATTTTTTTGTTAATTAAATTCGGACAGTGTGAGGGAACAGGCAGCCACTGTGCCGGGGATGGAAGACCAAGAGTACGAATAATCCAGGGAATAAGGCCCAAATAACTGTGTATTTATCTTATTTTTCCTCTGTGCTTTGGATGTCAAGGAGGCCTTAGCAGTCCCGGGTAGAGCCCCCTTCACTTCCATTTAACCAAAAGAACAAATGTTAGAAATGAAAAACAGAATATTTCCTCATGACTAAAATTCTCCATTCAAAAAAAAATTGCAAAATAAAAACCTGTAATGTATAGTGTCTCTTGATTTGATCTAAGCCTCATTACTAGGCTAATTTGAGGTATAAGAAGCAAAAAGGTAGAAAGCCATCCTGATAAAAGGGCCCATAATTCTCTGTCAATTCAAATTTTCAGGAAAAAAATTGTTTAAAAGCTTCCAGAATCTCTATTAATACTATTTAAGTTGAATTAAGAGAATTCATCATCTGGGTTCCTAAGATCCCTCTTCACTTTGGATATTCCACTAGGGGGAAAAATAGTTTATTTTCCATTGAAGAAAGTCGTTAAAGGATTCTTTAATGTTGGGTAACCCTGCACCCCCTTTTCCACTCCATTCTCAAGAAACAAGAACAAAGGATAAGACGGAGAGTTGACAACATTTGAAGGAGAGTCTTAGGACAGTCAATGCCTGTGTTGAGTTATTTCAATCTCTATTTTGCATCTTTCAAAAACTGTGAAAACCTGACCTTAGGGGTGCCTGGGTAGCTCACTTGGTTAAGTGTCCAACTCCTGGTTTTGGTTCAGGTCATGATCTCAGGGTCCTGGGGTGGAGCCCCATGTCAGGCTCCCCACACAGTGGGGAATCTGCTTGTCTCTCTGCCCCTCCCCCTGCTCACATACTCTCTCAAATAAATAAATAAATAATAAATAAATAAATAAATCTAAACAAACAAATCTGAGCTTAATAAGACAACAATGATAGCAACCTTGTGTGTATTTCCCAAATGCTTTTCTCCCCCTAGCTCTTTGAAGCGATACTTCAAAACTGCTTGACCAGTGCTATATCACCCGTTATCTTCATATATAAAATTGTTCGATGTTCCCTACGCTTAGGTTTCCAATTAGTATGTCTTTCTCTTGTACTCTCCCTTGGCCCAACAAACCTTGACCATCATGGAGCCTGAGTTTACTCATTTATTGATTCAACAATGATTTTTGTTTAGTAGCTCATATGCCAGTCACTTTTCTAAGCCCTATGTCCAGGCTTCTGTTCTCATGGCAATTTCATGTTAGTGGAGAGGCAGACCCTTCTGAAAGAACAAATACATAAATATTCAGACCCACTAAAATATTGGTTATCCAGTAACTCAAATCATTTTTTTCTACATTTTCCCTCCAAGTTTTTTCCAATGATCCTACTCTTTAATCTTGATTCCTACTGTTGTCACCATGCACTGAAATCTATCTGATCTACTTAATGCAAGTCTTTTAAGGCAGACAAAGCTGCATTGCCTGAGAACTCCAATCCAGATAGCTGGGCCCCAATAACACCAGGATGGCTATAATGTGGCCATTGTGGAATCAAATACCCTACAAGCCAATTCAAAAAAACCATCTTTTCTGATCCTGAGATTTTTCTTAATTATATTTTCCAGTGATTGATTAAGTGTTCTATTCTGGGACACATCAGAATAAATCTTTTGCTCCATTGTTCTATCTGGCCAAGTGACTTTGGTATGGATTAAGTTAGACTAGCCACTTTTTAATTCAATAAGGATTGTATGTATCTAGTCAATATAAAAACAGCAGTAGGATTCACTGTGATAACAGAAAATAAAATGATTTGAAGATACCAGATATAAAGCAGGAATAGAGGATAAGAAAATACATGGCAACTTATGTATTTTTAATATAAGAAGAGATAAACCAATATCCTGAAAAAGTTGTAGAAATTGGACATAAGTTAATAATTTCCCTAATTATCACTTAACTAATAACATTTAAATGCAACATATAAGTAGAGAACCACTTTAATAATAGAAATAATTTTTACATTTGCTTATGCTGATACTTATTTAAGCTTAATAAAATATTTTATGGAGAGTTAAATATTTTTATGGTAATATCATAAAAGCAAAAGTTTTGTTGCTTTTATTAGTTTATTTAGCATTGATTCATTTTTTTATTTGAATATATTTTTTCCCAACTGTTAGGCATTTAAAGAATCTCTATTTTGCCATACATTTAACCACTTAAGTACCATGCGGCTAAGCATATCTTGAACATATACCCAAGAGAATACTCTAGTTCACATGAACACGGGAGAGAACTTGATATAATCCTCTAGAGAAACAGAACCAAAGAAATGTATAAGATAAATAGGAGAATATTTTTTTAAAAACCCAGTAAATGTGTATTTACCCCAAAGATATAGATGTAGTGAAAAGAAGGGCCTTATGCACCCCAATGTTCATAGCAGCAATATCCACAATAGCCAAACTGTGGAAGGAGTCAAAATGCCCTTCAACAGACTAACAGATAAAGATGATGTAGTTCATATATACAATGGATTATTACTCAGCCTTCAGAAAGGATGATTACCCAACATTTGCATCAACATGGATGGAACTGGAGGAGATTATGCTGAGTGAAATAAGTCAAGCAGAGAAAGAAAATTATCATATGGTTTCACTTATTTGTGGAACATAAGGAATAGCATGGAGGACATTAGGAGAAAGAGGGGGAAAATGAAGGGGGGGAATAGAGGGAGAGACAAAACCATGAGAGACTATGTACTCCAGGAAACAATCTGAGCGTTTAGAGGGGAGGGGATGGGGGGATGGGTTAGCCCAGTGATGGGTATTAAGGAGGACATGTGTTGCAAAGAGCACTGGGTGATGTTAGCAAACAATGAATCATGGAACTCTATATCAAAAACTAATGATGTACTGTATCATGACTAACATAAAAAAAAACAGTAAGAATGTGAAGCAACAGAGGGATATGTTGAAGGCTAGAAAATTATTTCAGGCGCTATGAACTCTGGAAAGCTATTTCCTAACATTGTAAAATTCACACTTAACTACCTGAAGCACTGTCTAATTTTACTACATACATCTAGATCAATCATTGATCACAATTTGCTTCAACAATTCTGATGAACTGAGATGCATTCACCACTCCTATTCATATATGCATATCTTAACAGCAATATTATTGTAAATACTTCTAAATATATAGATCAGTACACATAAAAATGTAAAAATCCTCAAGCGTCAAAAAAAAAAAAAAACAACTCAAAAGCATAGGACAAAATAAGTAGAAAGACTAAGAGCTGATGTCATGACTGAATAGGGAGGGGTGGATCCCTTATCAAGTCTCTAATGATTAGAGATCCAGAACTGAAAATCTCACATACATTCAAGACCCAAGAAAAGCTGCCTTCTCTTTGATGAAGCAGCAAGAAAATTGCACCCATCGATCCAGGGAAGTGACTAGAGCTTGTCTGCCAGGGAATCTAGATGAAATGGCGAGAAAAGTAGCTGTACTGTGACAAATCAAAACACCAGGCCGTGGTATATACCAGTATGGGGTTTAAATTTATATTATTCACAGTGCATGAATCCTTCAAAATTTTATATAAACTAGTGGAAACTACAATTTTGTATAGAAACATATCTGAACCAGAGCACACAGGACCCCTTAACTAAAAAAAAAAAAAAAAAAAAAAAAAATCCTGAAAATGAGTTTTCAATTAAACAAATAATGATAAAGCCCCCACACAAGAATTGTCCAGCATAACGAAGAATAAGCAGGCACCACAAGTTAGAATCCTAAAAATTTGAAAAATAATTGTAAAGAAAAAAGGAAGAAAGAAACCAACAGTAGGACTTTATAAAAATAAATTAGCAAATTTGAAAAAGAAAAAGAAGAAAAATATAGTTTTCAAATTTAAAAATTTAATGAAAACTTTAAGGAGGAAAAGAGAAATGGCCATAAGAGAACATTAATGCCTATGATTTATATCTAAAGAAATTATCGAGAATGAGCACAAGAGTGTTAAGGTATGGAAAAGTTAAGAGACAGGAAGGAATAAAATGAAGAAGTACATCATATATCTACTAGGAATTACAGATGGATAATTGTAGGATAATAGCTGAGAATTTTCCATGTTTGAAGAAAGATATGAATACCATATAAAGAATCATTCCCATCCATAAGCCAGATAAATAATAACAAATTCATACATAGATATTGTAACAAAGCCACAGAACACCAAAGATGATGCAAAGATCTTAAAAATCAATTAAGACAGTATATAAAAAAGCAATGAAAAAAATAATTTCAAGTGTTGAAGGAAAACAGCAAACTCAAATTCCATGTTTATGTTAACTATTTTTTCAAGAGTGAGAGGAAAATAAAAGCATGCCCAGGAAATGACTAAACAAGTTCACCACTCATAAAAAATTTTGAGTAACAAAATATGTATTATCTGCATTTTAGTGAAACCCTGGTTGTAAATGTTTTAATCTTGAAAACTTGGTTATTCTAGGACTCACTAAAGCAAAAGACATTATCATCAATAGAATATTGTTAAAGATCAGATTCATTGCTAGCATATCTTTCTATATCAAATGTTTGAAAATTTTAATGGCATCAAAAAGTGCCCTTTTGACAGTTAGTTAAGTGGCCTGAAATGTGGGAACTGTGCACTGTCCTGACCAGGTACCTTTCTCGGGTTGTAAACCATAGCATTGCCATTCTTCTTAACGGCAACTTCAAATGTGAAATTTGTATGCTCTCCTAAGTTCATCCTTCTAATTCTTGAACTGTCATTAGAGTAGTCTTGTGCATTTCAAAATGCACATCCAGACATTTAGATGTACTTATATATGTATAAATGCCTATTTTGTTCCAAAATTCTGGAATAGTGTGAAAATTTTATAAATAATTTAGTGGCTAAAACTTCATACCAATGCCTTGCCCAGCACGCTTAAGAAATATAGGATTGCTGAGCTAGAGGTTGTAAAAAAGATTGTTGGGATCATTGGAGTAAGTTCTTACCAGACAGCTTATGATCATTCACAACTTGTATTGAAACATGTAATTCCATGAAGAAGACAGAAGAGCACAGACTAATGACTGAGCAGCTCAAGAAGACTGTGCCTTTACCCAGGACAGAAATTTAAGAGCTCCTAGAAAAAGACCAATTATTAAGACAAATGTACATAAATAACTTCTCTATCTCTTAAATTGATTAGAACATTTACAAATCAATTATAGTCCTTTAAATACCTCTGATGTTTTCTTACGTCCTGGACAGAATGTGTCAAGATAATTAACAATTCAGAGCCTCCTAGCAAGACAGTGGTATATATCTAGTATATTATTCCCATTCTATTTAATTCTTGAAGCTAATGTACTTATTTATTAAGATTAGGAACCAATAAACGAACGAATTTAATAGAAAAAAAGCAATGAACATATTCATGAAAGAAACATTACATAAAAGTGAATTAAAATTTGTTATCAAATAGATAGAAAATTAGATGGAGTTTTTGGCTCACCAAAGCTTATTGGTGGGCAATATTAAAATGCTGTTATAAATGAGCATTATTCTAAGCTATCCATGTAGAAAGACAATAGGAATAATCCTGGGCATGATCACTGTACTGGAGAACTGAGTTCAAATTTAAGTGCATAACTGAAGAATATCAAGAATAAAAATGTAGGGGTACCTGGGTGGCTCAGTTGTTAAGCATCTGCCTTCGGCTCAGGGCGTTATCCTGGCGGTCTGGGATCAAGCCCCACATCAGGCTTCTCTGCTGGGAGCCTGCTTCTTCCTCTCCCACTCCCCCTGCTTGTGTTCCCTCTCTTGCTGGCTGTCTCTATCTCTGTCAAATGAATAAATAAAATCTTTAAAAAAAAAAGAATAAAAACGTAGAAGGAGTAACAAAATTACTTAAAGTTTGTGCAATAACCTTGTAAAAAAAAAGAATAAAGAAATTTCAAGATGTTAAAATGAGAAAAAACGAAGCACCAAATGAGGACATAAAGTAAATATATGCCATTATAAGAAACATTGTACCCTGAGGACTAAAAGGAGAGAAACTTGTCTAAATTGTAGAAGAGTGGTGGATGAGATGATGTAATATTCTGCAGGAGAGAATGTTGAAATCTGCTCCTGCATTTGTTTAAAAAGACAGATATTTATCTTTTCTAAACACTTCTAATACAATTCTGGCTGACAATGGAAAGATGCATTTTTTAATATTTCCTAACTCTCACATATTTATAGGTAAATTTTGAAACTGCACTTGGAAAGCTTATTGTAATAAATCTGAAGGTTTTCTGAAAAATGAGCACAACATGACAGTTTTCTAGGTGATAAGTTATTTTATGATTCTGTTATTACTCTCCAAATAGGCAAAGGAAAACCTGAAAAATAAATCTTTTAGGAAAATAATATCTTTCCAAAATGGATCCCTGACAAGATGGCAGCTGAGTACAGAGACTGACTAGATTAATCCTTTGGGTTTAATGGTTGTTTTGATGTTCCATAGGAGAAATGATCACTCTGTCTTAGCATCCAAGAAAGTACTCCTTCAGGCATGGAGTGATCCTGCTCACATTCCTCACACCCCCTACATATTAATGGGCACATTCCAGGTAGAAGATATGATAATCAATGTTTTATATTGTTTTAGAACTTTTAATTCTAAAAATTTTGGATATTTTTCATCTACTGATGTTTAACTTTTGAGCATAAATGTAAAGATTTAGTTTTACGAAATGAAAAGGAGGGAAATTTATATACAACTTTAAAAACTATATGCAATTTTGCCTGATTTCCATGTAGCCTAATATTCAATTCTTAGCTGGTCTTCTCTGATTCCATTATGGTAAAGACAGGAGTGGCAGTGTTTTCCCACCAGTTTCTTCTGCATAGATAAAAGCATTCAAACCAAAAATCTAACAGTTTGTGTTTCTCTACTGAAAACAGTGTCTCTGGTGAGTAGAGAAGATGATTTACGTGCATGTACCTGACCTTATAAAAAATAATCTTTGTGTTCATCATAAAGTTGAACTTATATTGCTATCAAACATGTACTCCAGTTTCTTTTTGTCTATCTCTAACATACCATTTAGGTTATCGATCTCTGATACCTTAGAATACTGGACAGTTTAGAAAAATCCATTGTGTCTCCCTCCCAATTTTTTTTAGTTTTTCTTCTTTCTTTAATGAAACATCATTTATTGTTTTAAGATTTTTAAAATTTATTTGACAGAGAGAGAGAAAGAGAGAGAACCAGCAGGGGGGAGGGTCAGAAGGAAAGAGACAAGCAGACTCCCTGATGAACTGAGAGCCCGATGAGTGGTTTGACCCCAGGACCCTGAGATCATGACCTGAGCCGAAGGCAGACGCTTAACTGACTGAGCCACCCAGACTCTGGAAATATATTTTAATGGTTACAAAAATGTTTGCAAAGTTTTAGCTAACACATTGTAGTGACTGAAAATTGCCTTTCCTATTATTTACAGCTCAGAAAGTAAATGTTAAATATATTTATTTTGTATCTATAAGGTAGAGCCAAAGTTATTTGGTTTCTTATCCTGAAAATTCTTGTTTATATATAACAGAGTTCCTAACAGGGAAAAAATAATTCTTCTACATTAAGCCTTTCCATTCATGCCCTGAAATTACCTTTTTCACCTTGTGAAATATAAGTCATATATTTATTTGATATGGATGCTGAAATTTAGTTAATGGAACAGAATATTTACCTCTTTGTTTGTTGCTGGATAATAAGATTCTGAACTGTGGTGAGTGGCTTTCCATATACACATGAAGGATTACATACCTATCTTTCTTCTTTCCCCAAATGCCATCAGTATTGTGAGGCTCTAAATATAGGTGGAAAACTCAGTATTGCTGGTATTTTTTTTATTAAAATATAACCACAATGCAGAATAGAGAACACTGATATTTTATGAAGCATGACCATAAAATAACAAAACTCCTGTTTTAAAAAAAGCTCATGTACTGGAATTTATATCCAAATGAGTGTTGTCCTTCACTGCGGTCATCTTAGATTTTAAAAATGCTGCCACTGTTGACAATATTTTGGAACCATTTTTAGAGCCAGTTAATGCACAAGGAAGCATTTCTCGACAAACCCTGGGAAGACGCTGTGTTAATTACCATCACAGCAAATGGGGAGGCAGCCTTTCTGGGACATTCATTTCAATGAGTTTTTGACCTCATCAAGTAAGTTTTTATTTTAAATAGTCCTTTTCTTTTCATAGGCAAAAAGATATATCATATAGAAGAAGTGTTCCGAGGCTGATGGGCCCATGAGGTCACATGTTGGGTAAAGATAGCATTCAACTTTTTCTAGATGCTAAAAACAAAAAACAAACACACAGGAAACACAGTGTCAGGTTGGATCCATGAGTAATGGTCTCATTGTTTTACTCACTCCTCGTTGTATCAGTTAGTTATGTACTCATTCCAGACAAGTGTATAAGGTCCTTACTAGAACCTGAAGACTATACATAACCCGCCTCTCCTACCTCTTTTAATTGGAATACAGAGCTTTACTGGAGCCTGTAGTACTCTGTATACCTAGTTACCATTTGATATTCAGTTTGCGTAGGGATAAATAGAATGGACTCTAAAAAGCCAGCCTATACCAGGTCCAGGTGGGTTCACTAATGAACTTTACCAAACATTTAAGGAAGAAATTGTACCAGTCTTCTACAATCCCTTCCAGAAGACAAAAGCAAAGGGAATATTTCTAACTCATTCTATTAGACCAGTATTATCCAAACACCAAAACTAGATGCATGCATTACAAGAGAACCACAGACCAATAATCCTCATAAACAGAGATGCAACAAACCTCAACAGCCAGTCTGTAAGCAAACATGCCAGATGAAAACAGTCATGGCGCTTAGATAGGTATTCTGCTTCCTATAAGAAACTGTTCATTTCTTCAACCAGCATTTACTATTCAGAGCACTATCCTATGTGGTCATGAGATCAGACTTAGTACCATCTCTCATTCAGTCACTTATTAATTCAGTCATCCAACAAATACTTCTCGAACACATACAATGTATCAGGCATTATACCTGGGGTTGGGGAATATAGCAGGGAGCAAAATAGACCCAATTACTGCCTTCATGGAACTTACATTCTATTGGGGAAACAGATAGTAAACAAGATCTACACATAAAATGCATACTTGTATATAATAAAGATATCCATGTAAAATTGAAACACGTTATTGATATGTGCAAAGGAAGAGATGAGAATTTAACATGAACATGGGGGGTGACATTTACATCGGTTGTTCAGAAATGGCCTCTTTGAGAAGGTGACTTTGTATAAATCCCTAAAGGATGTAAAGGAGGGAACCTTGACAATGTCTCCTGGAAAAGAGAAGGTAGATGGAGAAGACACAGTAACTAGAGAAGGATGTGAGATGAATTTGGGGAGCTGGGTTGACATCGACTCAGGCAGGGCCTTGTGGGAAGTGGATGGAGCTTGGATCTTCCACCTCATCTAATGGGAAGCCACTAGAGGGTCTTCAACAGGGGGATGCCATAAAATGATGATTTTAAAAGCTCATTCCAGTTTCTGTGCAGAATATTTAGGTATCAAAAGTTTAGGCAAAGAGCAACAGGAAGTTATTGCAGTATTATAGGCAAAGAAACTACCAGAGGTTAGTAGTATTAGGCTCATGAAAGGATAATGGTGAGAAGTAAAGAGACTTGAGACATATTTTGAAAGTAGAACCTGTAAGACATGTTGATGGATTAGTTAAGGGGAACCAGAGAGAAAAACATAGATCAAGAATTCTGCGTTTTTGCCTTGAACAACTTGGTGAAGCCATTTACTGTGATGGGAAAGACTCAAAGAGGAACAGGTGAGGGAGGAGAAAACACGTTTTATTCTTTACACAGTCGTTTTGACATTCTTGTTGGACTTCCAAGAGATGTCAAATAGGCACGTAGAGATGGGAGGCTGGCCCCAGGGGAAAAGACTGGGATGAAGATATCAGAATGAGATTTGTGTGAAGTAAACTCCTCAGTAGCAAACTAAGGAACACCTTACTCAAAGTTGCTTAACTATTAGTGACATTTATTATTATGTCACCTTATTATATCTATTTATGAATCCTAACTTTAGGGAGTACCGGGGTTGATCCTGCAGATAATTGCTATCAAAACCTGGGTCAGCCTCTATGGGAGTCTCTTGGCATATGCCCCCTGTTGGCAGCACAGGAGCAGAAATCTAAGTATCACGTCCTTGCATGGCAACAGAGAAGGCAGGATAGCTGAAAGGAGAGAGTGTGGCAGAAAAGGACTTTTTAAAAAATATAGCTCTCTCTCCTAATTGGAGAGCAAAATCTTTCCTAGAAAATTACCAACAGACTTCCCCACTGTCTTCCTGTCCAGAGCAATATCCAATGCCTATCCCTAAACCATTCCTTGCAAAAGGAGAAGGGTATTATCTAAACTTGATACGACAAGCATGAGTCACTTCTTCTGGCTCAGGTTCCTTCATTAATGAAAAAGTGAGGATATATTGGAAGGTAATCATCCATGCCCGCTACACGAGGCACTGGCTTATAGATGGTACGTAAAATCAGGACAGGATGATGACACCAAAAATGTATCCACTGTACACTCAAAATATTTTTACTTTCTCTCTGTAATATCCATTTTATACAGCCACTGGTAGAACCAAATCATACATTCACCTAGAGTATCACCCACCAATTAGTTGCTTTTAGATGTGAAAGAAAATCAAAACCCAGAACTTAAGCTGGTAATTGATGAGGATTATCTCTTATCATAGATGAGAATTACACAGACCCACACAGAGAGACGTACACACACTCACAGCATGATTTCCGGTTACTTCCTGTTTTTATGTTAGCTTAGGGGAAAACAAAGCCTAGAATATTATGATCTTAAGTATATTTACTGTGGACTTAAATTCAGCAGATCTAATGGCCATTTTATCTTTATGAGCCATAATTTTCTCATCTTTGAAATACCTCACAGCTTTTGCCCTTGCCGTTCATTCAAGATATTTTTTTCTTTTTAATTCACATTTTCTACTTCAAAATACCAAATGAATTAAAGTACATGACTGTGATTTCCTGGCTACAGTAAATGGTCTAAGGATGGGCACTAAATGCAAGCAAGTTAATTACGAAACTTCTTCATATGATTATAATGACTTTATACACACATACATTTTTATACTTGTAGGCTATTAACCTAGGTTTTCCTCTGTCTCTTAATTTAAAAATGGAATGAGAACAATGGCCTGCAATTTTGTACTATGTTTTTACAATGTTAAAATCAGTCATTTGGCTATGAGCCAAGATACAAATAAAAACCTTTCTTATGAAAAATGCACCTATATTAGTTGGCTTATGGGGCTACAAGTTGTAAAATGGAATATAGATAGAAAAAGGAGCTAATATCACAAGGATTATCTCCATTGACTCCTTGGTTTTCCTATTAACAAAACACAGCTTTCTTGTTTACTAATTGAAATGCCCTTTTAAAAAAAAAAAAAAAACCCACAACCATAGGATGTATATACATCATTTGGCCTATTGAGTGACCCATTTGGGGAAGGTACTTGATTAAGTTATCTGAAATGCATTTGCTAAGTGACAGGAACTAAATTAGACATTCGAATTTTTTAAGAATAAAATGTGATCAATGCATTTGAGTGTTTCACGGCCTAGTCGAAGACTGCACAGAGTATGTTACGTAAAATAGAAAGGAGAACAAGAAATGTCTAGGATAAATGAGACCCAGAGAGAGAAAGATCTCTGAGAAAGAAAGAAAAAAAAAAAAGCGTTCAGATGTAAACATATTTGATCCAGGGACTGTGCTGGAAAGTTAATGAAATGAGTAAAAAAAAAAAAAAAAAAAAGAAGAGAGAGATTAAATCAGCTAAGAATGGAGAATAGACCTGTTGAAGAATCAGAAATGGATGATCAGAAATACTAGAAGGAGAGCTTAGAAAATTCATAGGAGAACAACCTGAATTCCAGGAAATCAGTTTTTGGGTTTGTGCACATTTAGTAAGCGGGGTCACTGGATAGTATTTGAACATAAGCTTATGTATGTGAATGTGTTAGGTGACCTGTGAATGTGGCCATTCACCTGCCACTTCTGTGAGCAGGGTTAACACTATTAACTGCTCATTCCTTTCCTGAGACTCTCCTGTATGCCAAGCACTGTGGCAGAAGCAAATAAAAGATGGGGGCCTCGCTCCTCAGAAAGGTCAGAATCTCTGATACACTGATAAAAAGTAATGTGATCAAATATATTTGCCACAGCTCCTATTCTGATAATTTTTTTTTTCTGATTTTAAAATCTAATTCAATTCACCCGTTGGCATTTAAATCATGACTATCTGGTTTACACTGTCCTTCCACACCGTTACTTTGTTCTGTGTGTTCTGTTAGAGGGGAAAAAAAACACAAAACAATGTGAGTTGATAACTGCGTGTGTTTTTAAGTACAAACTCTTATCTGTGTCTGCCATATCACACTGTATTGTGAGAAGTCCGAAATTCAGGTTCTTTCTTCAATTTAATTATCTGGTCCTTTCCTACAGTAGTCTGTCTCCTATTGACATGTCAAATTTCATTTTGTTCCCATATCTTTGGTGTGCGTCTCCTTGATATTGATAACAGTGGCTGGTGTAACAGCTTATCTACATTTGATTCTGAAAATGTAATAAAGAAGGGAAATACAAAGCAAGAGCCAGATGTACTAGTCATTCAAGCATCCGCCCAACCACTGTGTCAGCATTGGGGGAACACGGCATGTGTGCCGCGCCATCTCAGGGCTGTCAAAGACCAACAGCAGAGGCAAGGGACAGCCCTTCTTTAACAAGTAATTCCTTTGAAGGAATAAATGATTGAAACAAAACAAGCCAAAATGGTCTTACGTGCATCTTTATTTTACTTTGAAGGTATCATCATTTCATGAATGGGATCTTTGGTGTTTATCTTATTCTTTTTTACTTCAGCACAACAACACTTCTGTTTCTGCCTAACAATTTAGGAGTAGAAATGTCGCGAGAATTAGGAGAGAATTTACTTTCTGCTCTTTTCTAATTTTAACGGTATTTGCCCATTGGAGTAGATCTTAAATAATTATCAAAATTAGAGACACATTTGAGAGAAAACATAATATGGAAAGATATCTTAAGAAGTTGTGTAATTCTTGCCTGCCTGCAAGGATTTGTCATTTATAAAGGCCTTCTGAAAAGGGAGCCTCACAACATCTTGTAGAAACTCTTCCTTAGGTCCAACCCAAACACTTAATATTCTGTATTAGCCTTGTATTTTTTCCTTTCTTACAAAATTTGTCATTGAGTATCTTGTCTCTTTGGCCTACAGCCAATGCCAAAAACATGACAATTAATATAGACATTTAACAATTGTGGACCCCTAGATAATTAACTCTGTTTACTTTGGATTTCACAGGTGAGAGTAAACTTAGATTTATAATTAAAAGAAGGGAAGAATTAATCATTTGGAACCATTTTATGTAAAAGAAGAATTTTCATCATTGATCTAAAATCATAAATCAGACATTTTTATCCAAGAACATTCTAGAGAAATAAATTTGATTTTCAAATGTGACTAAAAAAACTCAGACATTCAGCCTTGCCCTTTCTATGAACTCTTTCCCAGATTAACAAGTTTTTTCGATCTCATCATTTTTGGTGCTGTTTATAAAACTAATAGTTGCATGTAAGCACTGAATTTATTTATAGATTTTATAAAATCATGCTGAATTGTTTAATGGATCCGTATGTGTGTGCCAAGTTGATTTGGTTCTGTGTGGATTACTGTTTGAGGGGGGGAAAAAA